>NW_028318862.1:0-300000 GCF_062004578.1 Staurois parvus | reverse complement strand
GTCTGTGAGAGTAACAATTCTCTGGCACTCAGTAACAATTCTGTCTGTCCCTGAGTAACAATTCTCTGGCACTCAGTAACAATTCTGTCTGTCCCTGAGTAACAATTCTCTGGCACTCAGTAACAATTCTGTCTGTCCCTGAGTAACAATTCTCTGGCACTCAGTAACAATTCTGTCTGTCCCTGAGTAACAATTCTGTCTGTCCCTGAGAATGAATTCTGTGGCCCTGAGTAAGAATTCTCTGGCACTCAGTAACAATTCTGTCTGTCCCTGAGTAACAATTCTCTGGCACTCAGTAACAATTCTGTCTGTCCCTGAGTATGAATTCTGTGGCCCTGAGTAACAATTGTGTGTCTGTGCAAGTAACAATTCTGTGTCTGTGCAAGTAACAATTTTGTGTCTGTGAGAGTAACAATTCTCTGGCACTCAGTAACAATTCTGTCTGTCCCTGAGTAACAATTCTCTGGCACTCAGTAACAATTCTGTCTGTCCCTGAGTAACAATTCTGTCTGTCCCTGAGTATGAATTCTGTGGCCCTGAGTAAGAATTCTCTGGCACTCAGTAACAATTCTGTCTGTCCCTGAGTATGAATTCTGTGGCCCTGAGTAACAATTGTGTGTCTGTGCAAGTAACAATTCTGTGTCTGTGCAAGTAACAATTTTGTGTCTGTGAGAGTAACAATTCTCTGGCACTCAGTAACAATTCTGTCTGTCCCTGAGTAACAATTCTCTGGCACTCAGTAACAATTCTGTCTGTCCCTGAGTATGAATTCTGTGGCCCTGAGTAACAATTCTGTCTCTGTGCGAGTAACAATTCTGTGTCTGTGCAAGTAACAATTTTGTGTCTGTGAGAGTAACAATTCTCTGGCACTCAGTAACAATTCTGTCTGTCCCTGAGTAAGAATTCTCTGGCACTCAGTAACAATTCTGTCTGTCCCTGAGTAACAATTCTCTGGCACTCAGTAACAATTCTGTCTGTCCCTGAGTAACAATTCTGTCTGTCCCTGAGTATGAATTCTGTGGCCCTGAGTAAGAATTCTCTGGCACTCAGTAACAATTCTGTCTGTCCCTGAGTATGAATTCTGTGGCCCTGAGTAACAATTGTGTGTCTGTGCAAGTAACAATTCTGTGTCTGTGCAAGTAACAATTTTGTGTCTGTGAGAGTAACAATTCTCTGGCACTCAGTAACAATTCTGTCTGTCCCTGAGTAACAATTCTCTGGCACTCAGTAACAATTCTGTCTGTCCCTGAGTAACAATTCTCTGGCACTCAGTAACAATTCTGTCTGTCCCTGAGTAACAATTCTCTGGCACTCAGTAACAATTCTGTCTGTCCCTGAGTAACAATTCTGTCTGTCCCTGAGAATGAATTCTGTGGCCCTGAGTAAGAATTCTCTGGCACTCAGTAACAATTCTGTCTGTCCCTGAGTAACAATTCTCTGGCACTCAGTAACAATTCTGTCTGTCCCTGAGTAAAAATTCTGTGGCCCTAATAACGTTTCTGTGGCCCTAAGTAACAATTCTCTGGCACTGAGTAACAATTCTGTCTGTCCCTGAGTATGAATTCTGTGGCCCTAACTAGCGTTTCTTTGTCCCTAAATAACGATTCTGTGGCCCTCATTAACAAGTCTGTGTCCCTGAGTAATGGTTCTCTGTCCCTAAGTAACTTCTCTCTGTCCCCAATTCTCGTTTCTGTGGCCCTAACTCTGTCCCTGTCCCTAGTACAGAGCGGTCTGCCTCTGTTCAATGACTGCAGGCAAATGAAGATTTCCAAAATGGCCGCTATATATACCTCGACCATTACACAGTGCTGGCTGGCTGGCTGCTGATTGGCTGATGCGATCACATGTCGTTGAGGAATGCATTATGGGGCAGCGCGCCTTGTCTGCGCGCCTTCCCCGACATCCCCGCTCCGTCGCCGCACATGTCAGCCGCCATTTTCGGAAAAATTTCGATTCGCGCGTCCGAATTAGGCTGTTTTTCGGATTCGGCACGAATCGAAATTTTTCCGATATTCGACTCGAATTCCACTTCGGATACTTCGATTCGCTCATCTCTAATGCTAATATGCACCCTCTATTGGGGCTGTATGTGTAGTGTGCACACAAGGACTTTGAATTTTAGGTTAGTTAATGCCAATACTCTTAACTCTGGTTGCACCAGTTATCATTTAGTTTATATTCACTACAGTTCAGTTTTTTGTCATCTTATGGTTCAGCATTCACACTTGTACAGCGTCTTTAAACCTGTTCAATTGCCTGTTTGTTGATTCATGTATTGTTTAACTACATTTCTATAATATATCCTTTCAGTCTTCCACCCAGTTGCTTGTGGTCTATTTCTATGCAGTATTATAGAGTGGTAGCATACTAGCTTTTACGTTACACAGGTGTGTCAGTGGGGTCCGATCAGAGTTGTGTCAGAACAGATAACCTATCAGATCCAGCAGCTCCTTCTGAGGTAAGAGCTACACTAATTTGTTGTTAATTTATATATACAACACTTTTTGGATCTTTGCAATCGGTTACCAATTTAGTTGAATAGGAATAACACAGGGTGCAGCCACTATGTTATTTCTGTATCTTCATTCAAGGTAGTAACCGATAATTTCATGATTATCATGACTTAACAGAAATAATTTGATTAACTGTCCTGAGCAAATAATTCTACACGGCATTAAATTATTAACATCTCAAATGGAAAACATGGCTGGAAAATGATGAAATTTTATTTTGCTAAATGAGCCTATTCTCATCATAGTACAATTGCTATAGGAGAGAAGTTAACCCGTTTCTAGTTTTATGTATTGTGTCTTTGTTATATATGTAAACTCTTTTTTAAATACTCTTTAAAATGTTATGTGGATAAAGAAATTCTGAAAACAATCTGAGAAAATGTGCACAATATACATTTTTGACACATATTTTAAAAGCAGAAACAGCAAATCTATAAATCATTGTATTACAATAACCAAAACCTCCTATCAAGTGTCTAAATTTTTGTTTGTTTTCAAAGAGTCAGTGTCACGTACCTGGTGGGGGAGCCTGACGTGGAGATGAGGGCGTCCTCTTACACCTCCTGCTCGGTGCTGCTGATAGAGAAGACAGAGAGCACAAGAGCCAGGAGTGGCATGAGTGCCTGGCAAGTCTGTGATGTCAGCCGGATGCAGGTGAGCGGAGGATGCAGGTAGCAGGAGCAGCGGCTGGCAGGTTTCTAGCAGGACCTCGGTAACTGCAGACAGCAAGACACAAGCTGGAGAAGAAGCAGAGTCAGACAAGCCGGGTCGGGATCTATCAGGTGGATCAGGTACAGGGAGCAGGCAAGTGGATAGTCGAAGTTCAGGCCAGAAGACAGTAACCATTGGTAGATAGCAGGGGGAGCAGGCAGGGCGTAGTCAGGATCAAGCTGGGTCGGTACAGGCGGAGTTCAAGAGAAGTCAAGACAGGTCAGGTGGGCAACAGGATCAGGATAGAACAAACAGCAGGTCAGGGAACGTGGTAGACCAGAAGCCAAGGATTCCTAGCGTACCAGCAGTTTAAATAGCCCACCTGGCACCAGTCTGGAGGCGGGCACGCACACCGGTGAGCGCACACGCACAAGCACGGCTGACAGATAACCGACACTGGCGCATAACTGTACGCCTGGGTATTCTCAATTTTCCCTGACAGTCAGAACCTCTATTGGATTTGACCTATTTCCTGTCTCTGTGACACCAGAACCAGAAATAAAGGGGGATTTGTAACACTGGTACAGAAAGACAGAGAGCAATAAAAATCTGACAGATGTTATAACTCTTACCCCTTGAACTTAATTAATGTTCGTTTGTTGGTGTCCTTTCCTTATCAGAGATATATCATCACTTCCTGTGCTGGGGACACCCTGCCTCCAGCAAAAGAAGTGGGGTTTTATCTCCGCAATGAGAATGTAAGCAGAAATTAAAATCTAGTAGAGGTTTTAATGTACAGCTTGTAATGCAGTGGCCCCAAACAGTCATATTGATAGCCCAGATCTGGATATGCTGAGTACAGTAGTGTAAGGCTCCCTTATTCAGGGCTGGGGTTTGCTGGTATGCTATTACTCTTTATTGAGAAGAAGTTTAGCTCTTGTAATACAACATGACAGTTCTTTCATGACATGTATCAGTGAAAATAAATAAAAAGTTTCTCCAGGGGAGTTTTGGAATTACATGTCAATGGATATTACTAATAGACATGTGCATTTTGTTTTGTAGCAAAAAAAAAAGTAAACTTTGGAGATTCAGATGTATATGTATCTCTCAATGGACATAGTAACTAATGTAAATGAATCTGAAAAAAGTTATAACAAAATTAACAAATGCGTTTGTTTCATTCGGATGACACCACATGATTTGATAGTAGTTCAGACCCATGGGAAAATTAATTAAATTTTCAAATTTGTTCGATAACTCGAGATTCAAGTAAATTTGTGATTTAAATTGAGAAAATGTGCACAATATATATTTTTGGCACATATTTTAAAAGCAGAAACAGCAAAGCTATAAATCATTGTATTACAATAACCAAAACCACAAAAGTTCTTCTATCAAGTGTCTAAATTTTTATTTGTTTTCAAAGAGTCAGAACCGCTATTGGATCAGTTTTCAAATTTGTTCAATAACTCGAGATTCAAGTAAATTTGTAATTATCACAGTCAGTTCAGTTCCACGGTCTTATGCAATTTTGTTTCAAAAATTCAGGGCCGGTGAATTTTGCAGAATTTTTTCCATTGCATCCAAAAATAGCGAATCCTTCTGAAAATGTTTGATATATAAATATTGAATCCACCCAAAATATATAGCAATCTTCCAAACAAAAATACACAATTTCAGATGTATACATATCTCTCAATGAACATAATAACTAATGTAAATGAATCTGAAAAAAGTTATAACAAAATTAACAAATGCGTTTGTTTCATTCGGATGACACCACATGATTTGATAGTAGTTCAGACCCATGGGAAAATTTATTCAATTTTCAAATTTATTCGATAACTCGAGATTCAAGTAAATTTGTGATTTAAATTGAGAAAATGTGCACAATATATATTTTTGGCACATATTTTACAAGCAGAAACAGCAAAGCTATAAATCATTGTATTACAATAACCAAAACCACAGAAGTTCTTCTATCAAGTGTCTAAATTTTTATTTGTTTTCAAAGTGTCAGAACCGCTATTGGATTCAATTTTCAAATTTGTTCAATAACTCGAGATTCAAGTAAATTTGTAATTATCACAGTCAGTTCAGTTCCACGGTCTTATGCAATTTTGTTTGAAAAATTCAGGACCGGTGAATTTTGCATACTTTTTTCCATTGCATCCAAAAATAGCGAATCCTTCTGAAAATTTTTGATATATAAATATTGAATCCACCCAAAATATATAGCAATCTTCCAAACAAAAATACACAATTTTTCAAATCCAACCAGACCAACGAATATATAAAATGAATTGGTGAAGATCTGAAACAAAATGAAATGGTGAAGAAACAAAATTATTCAAAGAATGAATGCATCTGAAACAAATAATAAATAAATAAATAATATTAAATAAATAATTATCGTGGCAAAAGGAATAACAATGTAACAGAAAAGCAACACAGCATATTATAATCTGTAAAATTCAAGTAAAAAAGAAGAACCAATAATAATAATTAACACAATTAGTAAAAACAACAATAAAGAATGCTAAAGAAAGAAAATAAGGAGAAATAATAGACTATTTTAAGGAGACCTTTCTTTACGAAAATATGGTTCCATTTCTGAAATTGTAGTGCACAATTTTGCTATCTTTTCTGTTCTACTGACCCTGGAAGCACCCAATTACATGTGATGTTTGGCAAATGATAGGAGTGCAATTTCCTTATGAGGTCTGTTCCAGGTATGTCATATAAATATTCAGGTACTCTGCTATGTTTTTTGTATTTAGTGATATAAACCAATCAGATCAAAATTAAATACACATTTTGGAATAAGTTCTTAGGTTCTCTACTGAAGAATGTTTTTTTTTCTCATTTTTTGTTTATAGCATTTGCATTATAGTGTTTAAAGGTATTCTTTATGTTTGTTTTTCTCATACTTGTGGAAAAAAAAGCATTAAGGAATGATATGAAATATCTGTATTATCATTAACTAAAGAAGCTGATGCTACTGTAATTTAGTGCCCTTCATTTTAATAAAGAGGAATACAATTCATATTACTTTCTGAATCATAAGTCTCCTGTGTCAGCTCTTGGCAGCAAGCTCTTGGCTACTGGCACTCATAGATACCAACACTTCCAATTTGTTTCTCCCACTAATGTGCCTGACAGTTTAGACAGATGTCACAAATGGCTCTTGTCTTACAAGATGCCCAGTCCTTTGGACTGCCGAACTGCCAACTGCCCTGATCTGGTTGCAAGTACAACAACGGGTTATTTTCTGCATACCATGGAAAACATTGTCCTATTGTATAGCAGCATTGAAGTACAACCTGGTCTATAGAAACAAAATAAAAAGACACTATGTAGTGTTCACCATTAAGACAATTTCAGTGGAACTCCAATTGGGGATCTGAACACTGGAGCACTGGCTAGGGGAGCAAGAAATAAGGTAAGTATTCCTCTACCCTAACAATAAAACAATGGAGAACAACCTGTGCTACCCTGAATACACTATTATTCTAGGAATGGGTTGCCACTGACACCTGGCTATACACCTGGATAGAACTGGATCAAAATTATAACAAAATTGGTGCTGCACTCCCACACTTATATAAATAATTAAATCAAACATGAGGTTTCAATTACACCCCTAGTGAATCCTCCTGTGTGTAATTATCCCAAACTCAATTCTTCATATTATTATACAATCTTATACAGTGATGTTTGATAAGCCATATGAAATAAAATAAAAATGTGCAAAATGCATAAAAACACAATACATAAACCCACTTGTGTCCCTAAACAGGGTGAAAACACAAACATGTATTAAGCCACACGTGATAAAACACTTTGCATAAATAAATGCCCAAATGTGCAGTGGAAATAGACTGACAAATGGCACTATTGTGCCTATAAAACAAACAATAGGACGGTCACGATAAATGGACCCTGACTATAAGACAATCTACAAGGACTATAACAAATCCTTCAACATAAATGTGCGACCACCACTCAACAAATTCCCACATGTACCAAAGTATAAATTGCTGTGCTCTCGTCCCTAAACTTGGGACTATACTGCTATATAAATAGCTGGAAGAAAAAAAAAAAATATTGAGTAGATCCACAAATGAAAATCCAGTGACACTCTATGATAAACACATACATTTATAACAAAGTCCACAAAAACACGTGCCACCATTAATAAACAACATCTGGTTAGTATCGGGTTTGACCAGGGGCAGACTGACCATTTGGAAACTCGGGCACTGCCCGAGGGCCCGGGTCAGTAGGGGGCCCCATGAGGTGCCCCTTGGTATCTTTTTCATAGGCTTTTTTTGAGTTTGGGCAAGGACACAGGGGCTCCATGATCCCCTATTGCCCGGGGGCCCCATGAGTTGTCAGTCCGCCCCTGGGTTGGACCTCCTTTTGCCTTCAGAATTACCTTAATTCTTTGTGGCATAGATTTAACAAGGTGTTAGAAACATTCCTTAAAGATTTTGGTCCATATTGACAAGAGTTGCCTTTCTATCATCTCCCACCAGTCTGTCCAGTCTACTCTGACAGCAACAAGGCATTTTTGTCCACACAGCTGCCGCTCACTGGATATTTTCTCTTTTTCGGATTTCGGACCATTGTCTATAAACCCTAGAGATAGTTGTGCGTGAAAATCCCAGTAGATCAGCAGTTTTTTAAATACTCAGACCAGCTCATCTGGCACCAACAACCATGCCACGTTCAAAGTCACTTAACCTCCCAAGCGGTCTGATTATGTTCATATTTCTGTGCTCAAAGAGGTACATTTTTTTGCATGGAAATATGTTGTTTTTTATTGTAGGCCTGTAATTTTTAGGAATAACTCACTGAAATCTGTACGAACGAGTCTAGTAAACATTCCGGGTATATTAAAATTTGAAACACAAAATCATAAATTATAATTTAATAAATAATCATAAAAATAATATAATAATAATAAATTTAATTCAATAATATAATCAAACCAAAAACACTGAAAGTTGAAATAGAGCGCCAAGTTCGCACATCGCTGAGCAAAGTCACCAAATCGTTTTCAGTGTCTGATGGTAAATTTCCCCACGAATCATTATCACTCAATTCTGCAAGTGGTTCTAATTTACTATCGCTGTTCTCTAGCTGGTCTAAAACCGCTTTTGACCTAAAGGGACGCTTTTTGGCCGCCATGGACTTTTCTCAGTTTCAAGGCAGAAAGAACAGTCAAAATGCAGGCAGGGCACAGGACAAAGCACTCGGGACAAAATGTATGTGAAATGGTTTGATACAGTAATGTTTTACTATGTGATTTTAGTGTATTAGTGAATGTCACCTTTAACATTTTCAGATTTCCCGCCGTTTCGTCCCCATACGTCCCGACGTCACAGGGAACAGAACCCAGAAGACAGATGCCGGCATCCGCCGGAGGACATTACAGGGGACACTGCAGGGGGGACATCGCGAGAGCGCAGGACAAGGTAAGTGAAGTAGAGATCACAGAGCAGCGCTACAGTGTATTCCCGAGTGTAGCTCGGGGTTACCGCTTGTGGTGCTGAAACTTTACCCAGAGCTACACTTGGGAATACCTCCAGAGAGCTTAAATCCCCCTTCTTACCCAGTCTGATGCTTGGTTTGAAGTCCTATTTATCACCTCTAGATTCCTAAATGCATTGAGTTGCTGTCATGTGATTGGCTGATTAGCAATTTTTGTTACAATGCAATTGAACAGGTGTACCTAATAAAGTGGTTGGTGAGTGTATATGTGCAGCACTTTTACATTTATATGTTTTGATTTTAAATTGCATAAAACATAGGCCTAGTGTAGTACTATTAGATTGTTACCCTTTACTATAACAAAAAATGTGATCCAACCAAAAATAATGGTGGCAGCACTAGATGTAATCAGCTTTAGAGCACAAGAACTACAAAACAAATTATTGCAATGCAAGCCCAATAGTTTCTTTTGATACTGTGAATTGATCAAAAGTCATGGTAGGCAGGCTGTATTGATTCTTTGGACTGGTTTAGTGATTGAACGCAGGATGAAAGTGGTTAAGATTGTCAAAATAGTTATGGATGTTGCCAGCATAAGGCACACAAGTTAATGGACACAAGATGAACATCATCAAAGTTAGTCAATTTCTTGACCATAAACACGCGAGTGGGTGGATCATGTCCGCACATTTCATCATCCTATGTCTACACATTATCTGTAATTATGCCCTATGAAGGAATATTTTATGGACCTCGTTGTAGGTGAGACCAGAGATTAAATGTCTTCTATGTGACTGGCTCCTGGACAGATAACAGAAGAAAGGCACCACTGAACACTGAATTAAATTTTTAAGGGTCATTCTCTACAAGATAAAAACAGCTTTATGGTTGAAATATAGTTATCATCCATAAGAGATATGAGACATATATAAACTGTATATATATATATATATATATATATATATATATATATATATATAAAATTATTATTATACAGGATTTATATAGCGCCAATGGTTTGCTCAGCGCTTTACATTATAGTGGGAGACAATACAGTAACAATACAGTTCAATACAAGAGGGATCTGAGGGCCCTGCTCCTTGGAGCTTACAATCTAGGAGGGCGGGGTGAATGGTACAGTAGGTAGTCACTGTGGGGGATGGAGTGGTTGGAAAAGTAGAGGATTCCAGAATTAGCAAAGGGCAGGATAGGCTTCTCTGAAGAGATAGGTTTTCAGTGATCGCCGAAAGGCAAGTAGAGTAGGTAATAGTCTGATAGATTGGGGTAGGGAGTTCCAGAATATGGGAGAAGCTCTGGAGAAGTCTTGGAGACGAGCATGGGAGGAGGAGATAAGGGAGCTAGAGAGTAAGAGGTCTTCGAGGAGCGGAGTGTGCGGTTTGGGTGATATTTAGAGATAAGATCTGTTATGTAAATTGGGGCAGTGTTGTGGATTGCTTTATATGTCATTGTTAGAGTTTTGAATTTTATCCATTGGGCAACTGGGAGCCAGTGGAGCGATTGGCAGAGAGGGGTTGAGGATACAGAACGGTTAGTGAGGTGGATGAGTCTGGCAGCAGCGTTCATGATAGACTGGAGGAAGGATAGCCTATGATGAGGTAGACCAATAAGGAGGGAGTTACAGTAGTCCAGGCGTGATATGACAAGGGAGTGAATAAAAAACAACTACAGCACTTAGTTGCTTAGTGGTTTCCGGGATTAGGAACGGTCGTATCTTGCAGATGTTGCGCAGGTGAAGTCTACTGATTTTGTCAGCGATTGGATCTGGGGCTGGAAGGACAGATGGGAGTCTAGGTTTACACCTAGTACCCTGGCATGAGGGGATGGACTGAGGATGGTGTTAGCGATATTTATGGTGAAGTCAGTGGGGGTGGCGCGGGCAGGGGGGAAAAATAGGAGCTCAGTTTTGGAAAGGTTGAGTTTGAGGAAGTGGAGTGACATCCAGGCCAATATGTCACTTAGTAGGCTAGCGATGTGGGTGGAAACTGAAGGGGTGAGGTGAGGGGTAGACAGAAAGATTTGCGTGTCTACTGTGTCTACTATATATATATATATATATATATATATATATATATATATATATATATATACTGTGTGTGTATTCTTCCAGTGAAGAATACTGCCCTCTCCCTCCTGCTGAGTGCCCCCAGAGCAAGCAGCTTGTTATGAAGGCACCCAAGCAGGCTTGCTCCTGAGTTGCTGCTTTGTGTGTCCATTCTCTCTTTATTAATTGGCTCACTGGCTGTGAGTGACAGCAGTGGGTACCAATAGCTCCTATGAGGAGCAATGGGGCTCAGGTAAGTATTAATGACTGGGGGAGAGCTGCACACAGACGGTTTTTTAACTTCATGCATAGAATGCATGAAGGTAAAAAAGCCCGGGGACTTTACAGCCACTTTAACATTATGATTAGAATTAATTATTTGTTTATTTTCCCCCTTTTTCTGTAACTATATAGTTTGTTAGCTTTTAGACCTTCATTTTATTTATCAGTACATTTCTGTTGTTGTGTGGAAGCTTTCACACATGGTCAATAACTCTCATTAACAAAATCATATCTGAAAGATATTAAATCTCAAAAATATAAAGTGCAGGTAACATCTCTGACTAAAAAGATGGACAGTGTAAAGAACGCAACCTACTAACGATGAAAGCGATTCAAACAATTTGCTTACAGTAAATTTCCCATATGTTGCTTAACTCTGTTTATGAACTATTTTACTACAGGAATGTACTCAACATATATTTTCTATATATTTTTTTCTCATAGTTTAGGCATAGTCAGGTGCTTAATTTACCTGGAGGGGTGCTGAATTTGTTTTTGTAGTTTTACATTAATTAAGTAGTTAATCTGTCTTCCACAGCTTGTATTGCTACATCATTGCTAGGCAATCAATTATTTAAAAAAGGAAAAGCCAATGAATTATATGGCAGAGTGGTAATTTGTACAACATGCTGGTTACCACCTGGAAAGGGTCAATTATGAAAATATTAGTGTCTGCTTTTCTTCATTATCTGTCCTTTCCATGTTGTCCAATTCCTTCAGATGTAGCTGTGGAGTCCAAAGTTAGTAAATAAATTACCAATCGGTACACTTTCAGCATACAATCCATGAAACAACTTGTCTTTCAAAATATAAAACGTATTTCAATTTAAAATTATTCAGAAGGCAAGTTCTGCAAATCTACTCTTCTGTGACAAAACATTTTCTTTTAAAATGTTGTTGTTTTTTTTGAAATTTCAGTAGGTTTATACCACATCTGTTCAGATATAAATAGTGTTCAGAAATAGATTTAACTTGTAGCTGAATTCCAGGATGTCTATTGCTGTTTTGATATCAATTCCCTCCTGCTCACCATACGCTGATTATTTTCTAATTCAAATTTCCTTTCATTTATCTTAGAACTAACTTTTAATTCTGCGTCATATGACCTCACAAGTCCTCTCTCAAATAATGACAGTAGCTGGAATAGCGATAAATGCTTATTGGCCCCCCACTCAGGCTAAGTAGGTCCAATGAATTCGGTGCTGCTAACTAGTGAGGGTGCAGGCTGGGGAAAGGTTCCTCCAGGCCCAAAGCACAATGTAGAAATAGGAAAAGATATTCCGACCGCCGCACACTGTGCCTCAGCAGGTAAAAACAGCCTCAGCCCGATTCATTCAAGCTATGTCCCCATGTGTCACCCTACCCCTAGCCATACCCCCCCTTGGATGAATCAAACTGAGGCTGCTTTTACCTACTAACCACTTGGGCTGGGTGGGATGTGCTGCGGTCGGGGCATCTCTACATATTTCTTCAGATTAACCATGTTTTGACCATGCTATAGCTGAAAGACAGCTACAGCATGGTTCTCCAGTTCTGGGAGAATGTCCATAGACCTCCTCTCTTTTAAGAAACTGGTCAACTGGTCATATGTAAACAGACTTGCCGGTTAATGGCAGTCCTTTCCTTCCATGCTGCCTGTGTGAGGAAAGGAGTGCTGATAACAGGCAATTTTGACAGTACATTGTTTACACTGATAACTCAGGTCGCGACTAAAAAGCTGTTTGATTATTTTCATCTAATTTCCATGTATTTTGGTGTGCTGAAAACAAATAAAATATTGAAAAAACTTCTAGATGTCATGATTTGCCACAAAATGCAAAATTGTCTTCAAATTTATAATTTTTTTTAAATTTTTGGTATTTTTTTTTATATTATGGATTTTTAACCAAGTTTAAAGTCCAAATTACTATTATTTAATTCACATAAGTGCATTTAAAATATAAACTGCCAGAAAAACCTTAAAGAGGTTGTCCGAGTTATGTAAAAAAAAAATATAGCACTGTAAATCTGATGGTCAGCAATATATACATAAGCTAAGCAAGTTTTAGGAAAATAAATTCTATTTCCTCATTTCCCTAGTTCTCTTCTGGCCCTTTGTTGTTATTTGCAGGTAACCAATCTCTGCCCCTCCCCCCCTGCAAAGGGGGTGAATACAAGTGCTGCTCTGAGTAACATGTCTGACTACTGGGATACTCAGCAGCATGCTGTATGTGTAAGCCTCAGCCCTGAGTCTGTGCTTCTAATGGTAGAAGGGGTTAATCTTTCCTGAAGAATCCAGTGGGTGGGATACCAAATACCCTTGTTTTCTGGGTCTATGGGACAGTCAAGACCAACAAAATCACTGGACCAAGAAGAGTTGGCAGCAGAAGGTGCTAACAGTCGGTGAAAAAAAATGTCCTCCGAGAAACTTTGGTGCCGTCACATAAAGTTCTTCTACCACCTCTCCACATAAAATTGGGATCGATGAAGCAACTCGTAAAATCACTTCCAAGAGATGGAGAATGCTTTAAATACTTGGTCACCAAGTTTCCAGGCCTGTCGGAGGCAAAATTGAAGGAAGGTGTGTTCGTTGGACCAGATATTAGAAGGCTTATAGTTGATCAAGAGTTTGTCAATACCATGACGGATCCTCAAAAAGAAGGGTGGATGGCATTTAAAGAAGTCGTACAGAAATTTTTAGGCAATAACAAAGATCCTCACTACAAAAAGATCATCGGACAAATGCTGACAGCATTTCAAGCTTTAGGTTGCCTGATGAGTTTGAAAGTGCATTTCCTCCAGTCCCACCTTGACTACTTTCCTGAAAATTTGGGAGCTGTGAGTGAGGAACAAGGTGAATGATTCCATCAAGACATTAAAGAGATGGAAAGGAGATACCAGGGAAAATGGAGCATTACAATGATGGCAGACTACTGTTGGATGATTCAAAGAGACATTCCAGATGCTATTCACAAGCGTAAATGCACCAAGAGGAGCCTCACAGGGAAGAAGAATCGAGTTTAGTGTGTGTAGGTAAGCTCATTTCAGTTCAAAAAAGGATTTTCATGAAAACATTGTAATAAAACTTTAATTTTATGAGTCTATTTCCATTTATTTTGAGGTATTGCCTTATTTAACATAGTTACCTAAATTGTCAGGAAACATGATGTCCTATGACAAAATGGAGGTCATTTTCGGATTCAGAGCACCAAAAAACATAAAGATTACGTGGAATAACCAAAACAGCTCTTGAAAAAATGTTTTTTGCAGACCTGTGTAATCAGGGCACCGATTGTCAGTCAAGCCCAAAACGTGCCCATCAGTGCCATCTCATCAGTACCCATCAGTGCAGTTTCATTAGTGCCCATCAGTGCAGCCCATCAGTACACATCAGTAAAGAATAAAAATGACTTCTTTGTAAATCTTTATAACAGAAACGAAGAAAAAGGTTTCTTTTCAAAATCTTCTGTATTTTTTTCATATGTTTAGCAAAAAATAAAATACCCAGTGGTGAATAAATAACACCAAAAGAAAGCTCTCTCTGTCTCCAAAAAATTATAAAATATAATTTGGGTAACCTTGACTGTGCAATTGTCATTCAAAGTGTGACAGCATTGAAAGCTAAAAATTGGCCTGGGCAGGAAGGGGGTGAAAGTGCGCCGTATTGAAGTGGTTAACATTTATGTCAAGGTTCTACTTCTGTCTCATTTTGGGGAGGGGGATTAATTCACCTCCTGTCCCCAATAGAAGTGTATCCCTCATCAATAGTTTGATTTTATCCTAACTTTCTGTTATGATGACATCCTCACCAGGACTGGAGGTGAGGGAAAATCTCCCCAACAAGAAAGACATACAACTAGACAAAAGGCTCTGTTAGTGTTAGGAAAATCTATGGACAAAGTACATTAACTGATGGTTCAGCTTGCAGTTACAAGGCCCAGCTGAGTGCAGAGTATTCAACAGCCTTGTAAAGAGAACATACCCATTGTGATAACAAAAGGGCTGCACTAACAATTAGTGGTAATGACTGCCATTATATCTGTTACCAATAGCAGCAGTTCAGCATTTCCATCAACAGGGCACCAATACATTCACATTTTAGATGAATAGTTCATGATGAGTAGACATTATTCTAAAGTGCGTTAAACACAATACATTTGCACTATATCATCCAATATGTGAGCCTCATTATATTTTATTAAATAATGTTCTTTGTTTTGCTTGAGGAGGTAATAACAGGACAATCTGTTAATCTTTAGAAAAACTGATTTACCATAAATAAAACCTTTATCTTTTCTAAAGGAGAAGGAGAACTCCATTAAAATTTCTAAATGAGTCAGAGCATATCATTTTAATGACCAGATCACTGAATAAGGAGGAGTCAAACTGACACCTTGAATTTTCTTAGCCACCTTCATATACTTCCCTTGAGTGTTTCTGTAAATCACATCCCTAGTTAAAAAAAAAAATCCCTAGTCTAAAAAAAAACCCTTTTCTAAATCAATGTTGAATAATTCCTAATATACATACCTACTGTATATATCAGTTATTTGGCTGTGAAGTGCTCTGTCACATAACCGTAAGGTGAGGTGAATACAGTATAATAATATTACATACAGTATATTTGATATTATGGATGTTGGGTACCACTGTCTTTTTCATTATTTGAGGCCATTGTGGGTGCTGTTACCCTTTGACTTTGTCCACCTTCCTTAAAAGGAGAAGGGCAGGTCTTTAATATCACTCTTATTTAAGGAGGTGGAGGTGGGTGTCACAAAGTCATTTTGATGGTTCTTGAAATGCACAAATATACCATAGGTGTGAGAGAGAGTAAATAGGTTGCTATGAATCTAGTGCATGAAAATCAGCCACTATAGGTCAGCCAACAAATCCATGTGGTATGAACTTTTTCATGACCAGAACTATCTTCAGCCAACATAGTCTCCATTTCCATGATATCATTGAGTTTCTAGGCCCATTCCAAAAAGGTGAAGAGGAGAAGTGGCAGAAAATAGCCACTCAGGTCACAGCTAACAAACAGTGCCTCAGAATGCCTTTTTTAACCCTTTCATGCCGTCGTAACACAAATATGCGGCCTCACAGAACTGGGTTTTTTTTCCGTGGGGCCGTATTTTTTTGTATTGGGAAGGTGCCACACAGCGCGCTCCCAGCACAAAGACCGGGGTATAACTGACAGCCCCGGGTCCCGTTCTAACGATCGGGACCCTGGACTCCCGATATTGGGTCACATGATCTCTGTGATAGCCTCTGATTGGTCCCTCTGGTTTTTTTTTCTCTGAATGGAGGAGAGAGATACATTGTATATCTCTCTCTCTCTCCTTGCAGAGAGAAAAAAAAACTTTGTAAAAAAAACAAAGATAAATAAATATTAACCAATAAAATAAAAAATAAAGAAAAAATACCTAGATCAAGGTTTGATCTAGTTCAGTGCCAGGGTTAGTGTTTGGGTCAAGGTCATGGTCAAAGGTCAAGGTCAAAGATCAGGGTCAAAGGCCAGGATTTATTTAATTAATTGGTATTAGTATCAGTGTCAGTGTGTGTTAGGTAAAAAATACAAAAAGCAAAATGCACACTATTTTTTCTGGGCTGTAGTACAGGTACAAACAACAAATAACATACACATATATGGTATTGCTGCAATCGCCAAGAGCTTTAAAATTTATTTTGAGTTGTTCTCTAATGGTAGGTTATGATAGCAACAAGAAACACACAGCTAAATTAAAAAAACATTTTTTTTTTTACTATTTTGGGCCAGTTTGCCTTTGATAATAAATAAAATCAGGAGATATCCTTTGCCGTGTACCACCAAATGAAGTCCCAATTTGTCCTGAGTTCACCTGGATGTGCAAAGTAGTTGTGATGATATGTGCAGTTTTACTAACACATGTCAAAGTTGTAAAATTTTACTTAAGTTTTAAGATTTGTTTTACCCTTAGGCATGAAGGGGTTAACCTTTGAAATGAACCAAGGGATCATCAGCAAAAGAGAAACAGCAGGAAAAACCTGAATAACAGATATACACACTGAGTTTTAAGAAGTAGATATTTTCCATCAATAAGGTAAAATCAGGCAGCATCCTCATCATATATGTGGCCAACTACGCCCTCATCTTCCAAGCATCTAGAACATGTGTTAGGGAATGAGGGGTAAATATCATGCAGATCAACTGGGGTCATATACCATGGGGGCACTGTCTTATAGCTCTTTTCCCGAAAATATGAGGACATTAAGAGGTTATGGGTAAACATGAAACTTTTTCTTTAGTCATCTTGAGATACAGAAGTATTTCCCCTCTTTGGAACGAATAGGAGTTCCGCTTTGGAAATCTTGCTGATTATGCAAGAGGTTGGATAGAAATGAGTCAATGTCTGTTTGGAGACGATAGACAGAGACAGTATAGTCAGGGTGAAAATTGTACAGTTGGGGCCAGTCTTTATGATATAAGAACACTACTGTAGCAGTTTTCAGTCCAGGTTTAAAAAAAGAGACAATCAAAAATAGGAGTTAGGGGGCCTGGTCAATGAGACAACCTGCTTGGTATGATGAATCTGTCCCAAAGGGAAAGGAGATGTTGGGTCAGACAGGTAAGAGACGGGAGGTGGTCAGTGACCATCCAAGGCAAGGTCCAAAGGTCCAATGAGGAAAGAGCTTGTTCAAGTTAGACCATCTTCTTATCTGACCTATTTGATGTAGCAAGGCTTCTATGAATGACCAGTTGACCTGTTCAAATGCCTTCTCTGTGGCAATGGTTAAAAAACATAAGGAAAATGTATATAGCCTATTATATTTAGCACTCTGGACATAATATCTCTTGCTTCCCTAGATTTGACTAAACCCACTTCATCACCATGAATCAGAAATGAGAGGTGAGGTTGTAAAGGGTTAGTTATCAATTTAATAAAAATGTTTGCATCAATGTTAGTAGGTGAGATTGGTTGTTAGATTCCACAATTTGTCAAGTCCCTCCCAGGTTTGGGAAAGAGAGTAATCTGAGCCACCAATATTTGAAGTGGGAATGGGCACTGCAGAGGAACAGCAATAAATGCTCCAAGAAGTATGGGCAATGGATGGTTTTCAAGTGCTTTATAAATTCTGACATAATTTCCACCAGGACCCGTCCAAGTCCTCAGTTATTTCCAAGGATAAAGTGGAGAGCGAGTGAGTAAAATTTGCAAACCATAGCAGAAATTATATTAAGTGTGGGGGTGAGGATATTTGTGGGGGCATGGATAGATGAGATAAGATTGGAAGCAGATCTATGGTGAAGCTGGCAGGCAAGAAAGGAGCCACACTTATCCTCCATCATACAACAACAAAGAAAAATTCCCAGCTAATCTTACCAACCAGCCTGCAATCAACCAAAATATCCTGTCTAAAAGTTCAAGTTAAAAACAGGGGTTTTGGAGCTTCCAGTTCTGGCTCTGTATGGGGAGGAGGTAGGAAGGAATAGGTTTGCTATTTGCTTTCACAGTCAGCAAGTCCACTGGATTTGACCCTCACCCCCCTGCCACTCACAAGGGACTCACCCGGAGCTCCATGGACCAGTTCGTGGAGTGTGCGCTCCTCATTCGGCCCCCACTCCTCACCATCACACTGAGGACACAGTGCCCACGGCAGCCAAAATGACACCTGCTCCTCTCACTGACACCAGCAACCAGGCTGTCAGCTCTCAGCTCACGCTGCCACCACACCAGTGGCTCTGCATCCGGCTTCCCCAGGGGCCATTGCACAAGCTGTGGTAGCCCTGCTTACCCCCACACTGACAGAGGCTATCAATGAAGCGGTGCTCAAGGGACTAGGACAGTTGCACTGAAATTTACATGCTCAGGATCAGTGGATCTCCCAGGCAGAGGAACAGATCTTTTCCATAGAGGATGAGATAACTGCCTATTCTGCAGCTGTGGCCAGGCTCACACATTCTCAGAGAGAACTACAGGAAAAACAAGATGACCTTGAAAATCGTCCTTGAAAAACGTGTGCATCATTGGCTTGCCAGAATCCTACACTGCTGCCATGCCTATGCCTTTATGCACAAAAAACATTTTGGAACAGCTGGGCCTCCGCACACCCTGCATAGTGCAATAAGTGACTTGTATTGGACAACACTCAGAATCCCACTCTAAGCCACGTCCAGGGATAGTCCGCTACCTCAGCTACACTAATAAACATGCCATTCTACAAAGGTTTAAACAACATGTAACCTCTCTATTGAAGATCACCTGCTACTACTTTTTGCTGATTACTCCATCGAGGTGATGCAACAACACAAAGCATTCTCCTCTGTTTGCTCAACTCTTCATAACAATTGCATCAAGTTCTCCCTGGCCTACCCCACGTTGCTCCATATCCAACACCCAACAAGAGATATGTGTCCTTCACATCTCCTTTTGAGGCAAGAGCAATATCTGAATACATCAGGGGACATAGCCATGGACCAGGGAGATCTTACCCCACTACCCCCCTCCTCCTCATCAAGGGCACAATCTTCAGAGTCACAAAATCAACACAGCCCCTCAAAAACCTCCACACAAGCAGGTCCGATTCAGCTATCAAAATAAATGCTCAGACAACCGCTGATCAGCTTGTCTCTCCATCTACAACCACTACCCTTTCAAGGACTTACGATAATATCCTTTGGTCACTTATAGTTTAAACTTATATTTATTTATTTCAGGTACTTATATAGTTCCGTCAGTTTACGCAGCGCTTTACATATATATTGTACATTCACATCAGTCCCTAACCCTCAAGGGGTGTACAATCTAAGGTCCCTAACTCACATTCATACATACACATACTAGGGCCAATTTAGACAGGAGCCAATTTACCTACCAGCATGTCTTTGGAGTGTGGGAGGAAACCGGAGTACCCAGAGGAAACCCACGTAGACACAGGGAGAACATGCAAACTCCAGGCAGGCGGTGCCGTGGCTGGGATTCGAACCAACGGCCCAAGTACTGCCAGGCGGAAGTGCTAACCATTTAGCCACTGTGCTGCCCAATATAGAGCTTTATCAACCAATTCTTTTTCAAATATTGGATTTGTTTTTCCGAGTGACTCCAAACCACTGTACCTTTCATTATGGCAGACATGGCTCCATTGGGTAACAGGAATTACTTAAAAATAATGTCATGGAGTGTTAAGTGGCTCCATTCACCAAACACATGTGGATTCTGTGGCATTTGTAAAGCTTGCAGGCAGATATAAGCTCTCCTTAAGGAGATCCACTTGGCAATGGCTGATCTTCCCTGACTTAACATATTGTGGGTTGAAACAGTTTATAGCTCTCCAACTGTAGGGCGTAAGGCTGGGGTTCAAAAATCTTTGTCACACCCTGTGATTCCTTGAAACAGATTCAGAAGGTCGCAGACTAACTATACACTTAATGATTGCCCTCTGAAACATACAGTAGCTATCTTAAATGTTTACTCCCTTCTCACCGGCCTACCTCGTCGCAAACTATCCCCGCTTCAGTCTATCCTGAACTAAGCGGCCAGACTCATCCACCTTACCAACCGCTCCGCATCTGCCACCCCCCTCTGTAATTCCCTCCACTGGCTCCCGATTGCCTAACGCATTAAATTCAAACTACTAACACAGACATACAAAGCCATTCATAATGCTGCCCCAAACTACCTCACCGACCTGATACCCAAATACCACCCTACCCGTAATCTTCGCTCCTCGCAAGACCTCCTACTTTCTAGCTCCCTGGTCTCCACCTCCCACACCCGACTGCAGGACTTCTCCAGGACTACCCCCATCCTCTGCAACTCACTAACCCAATCCATCAGACTGTCACCTACCCTCCTCACCTTTAGGCGCACCCTGAAAACCCATCTCTTCAGGGAAGCCTACCCCGCCCTCACCTAACAGCCGATCTCCTCCTACCACTCCATCCCCCACAGCCACTTCCTCCTGTACCACTATCCCCTCCCTCCTAGATTGTAAGCTCGAAAGAGCAGGGCCCTTGACCCCCTTGTGTATTGTATTGTTACTGTCTTGTCTCTTGTACTGTCCCCCTTGCTATTGTACAGCGCTGAGCAAACCTTTTAGTGCTATATAAATACTGTATAATAATAATAATAATATCAACTCCAGTTGAGATCTTCCTTTTTGAAGAAGATAGTGATGTTTGCATAGAAAAAGAAAATCAAGTAGCATCCTTATGATTATATCACTATTTATAAGCTACTTAAATATGTGGTATACAATGTTAAACAGATGATTATATGTAAATGGAGTTAGTAATGTGACACAAATAAATGTTGAAGTGATTGTACAGAATCTGATGTGCAACATAAAAGTATCGAAAATGTCCCCTTTATTCTTTCCATCCAAGTCACTATCTCATCTTGAAACCATAGGTAGTGTGCAAGAGATAAAAACAATTAAACGCAAATAGCTTTTGTGTACAGACAAGTGGATAATCTCATAAACTGATGTATACACATTTTATGCTTATCTTATGTTTCTTTTTTCCAGCATTTACATTTTTGGTAAGTGTAATTTATTGCTTCTATACCTTATGGTCTCTGCAAGTCAGCGTTACATAAAAAAATGCTATTTTTCTTTAGCCATGCTTAAAGATAATGATGGTAACTTCTTTGTCTACTCACCTGACACCTGTGTTGGTGGAAGCACAAATGAGTTATTAGCATTATCTCTTGTGTTTGCTTTTAATTCTTTACCAGCAAACCATTTTGTTTACCTAGCTAAACACAGCAGAAAGTATAATTTATGTGCAGTGCAGATAAAAGACTATGTTCTGCATGTTGTATTCTTCTTCTGTTTAATCTATCTGGTTTACTGCAACAGTCTGCACAATAATGCCTAAAGGACGAGGATAAATAATAGCCTTTATGTGGCAAAGAGTTTAGAAATGCTCGGCAATTCTCTCTTCTAATTATAGTCTGTGTATTCCACTTATTGCCTTACGGAAATTCAGTCCACAAAGTTTTGAACTGTGCAAACCAACCAAGGGATAGATAAAAAGTAGAACCAAGTGCCATTTGATTCTTTGAAGATTTATTTAAAGTGGAACTCCATGATCAATAAAACATTTCCTTCAATAAACAATATGATTAATCATAATTCTCTTAAATATATCATCTTAAATGTCTACTAGTGTTGGGCATGATGTTCGATTCGAACACAACTTCGACTTTAATATCAGCCATTCGTGTGTTCGGCAAATACATTAGCAGTAAAAGCGTTCAGAGGGCTGTTCGCCTGCCATGCCCCATGATGCACTGCACCTTGACAGTGCATTGTGACTGGCCAAAGCAATGCACCTGACCACAGGTTCAGTGCATTGCTTTGGCCAATCACAGTGCATAATGACATCACAAGGGGCAGATGGCCCCGCCCCTTTTTGACATCATCACAGCATTTTAGAACTGTCATGCCGGCTCAGCTGTCAGACAGCAAGAGCCAGCGTCGAGGGTGGAGCACTTTTTTTTCTTTCTTTTTTTGGGTTGGTGATGGTGGCACGCATCGTGATTGACGCTGGATCTACTTCGGGGGCCATTTTTTCCTTTTTCTTTTTAATAAATGACTTGTCAAAGACAGTCTATTGCAGGGGTAGACTGACAACTCATGGGGCCCCTGGGCATGATGCTCGATTCGAACACAACTTCGACATTAACATCAGCCATTTGTGTGTTCGGCAAATACATTAGCAGTAAAAGCGTTCAGAGGGCTGTTCGCCTGCCATGCCCCATGATGCACTGCACCCTGACAGTGCATTGTGATTGGCCAAAGCAATGCACCTGACCACAGGTTCGGTGCATTGCTTGGCCAATCACAGTGCATAATGACATCACAAGGGGCAGATGGCCCTGTTCCTTTTTGACCTCATCACAGCATTTTAGAACTGTCATGCCGGCTCAGCTGTCAGACAGCAAGAGCCAGCGTCGAGGGCGGAGCACTTTTTTTTCTTTCTTTTTTTCGGTTGGTGATGGGGGCAGTTATCGTGATTGACGTTGGATCTACTTCGGGGGCCATTTTTTCCTTTTTCTTTTTAATAAAGGACTTGTCAAAGACTGTCTATTGCAGGGGTAGACTGAAAACTCATGGGGCCCCTGGGCAATAAGGGATCATAGGGCTCCTGGATCCTTGCCCACACCCAAAAATCCTATGAAAAAGCCAATGAAAGGTACCAGGGGCATCTCATGGGGCCCCCTACTGAGCCCGGGCCCTAGTGCTTGTATGGTCAGTCTGCCCTTGGTCTATTGTCATTTTTTACAACAACAGTACCATATACCCCATACTCATTCACATGGGGGGGGGGACCTGGGATCTGGGGACTGCTTTGTTAAAGGGGGCTTCCAGATTCTGATAAGCCCTAAGCCCTCAGACTTCCACAACTGCAGGCCACAATTGTGGGGAAGAGGCCCTTGTCCCCATCAACATGTTTGTTTGTTTTTTGAGAAAAAAAATTGTTTGTTGAATTGCACTGTTAACATCTACTGCCACTGCTCTAGGCGTGCTACCATTCATACTGGGCCCATGGCTATTTGTTGAATTGCACTGTTAACATCTGCTGCCACTGCTGTAGGCATGCTAACATTCATACTGGGGCCATGGCTGTTGTTTGTTGAATTGCACTGTTAACATCTAATGCCACTGCTGTAGGCCTGCTACCATTAATAATGGGCCCATTGCTGTCGTTTGTTGAATTGCACTGTTAACATCTACTGTCACTGCTGTAGGCGTGCTACCATTCATACTGGGCCCATGGCTGTTGTTTGTTGAATTGCACTGTTAACATCTACTGTCACTGCTGTAGGCGTGCTACCATTCATACTGGGCCCATGGCTGTCGTTTGTTGAAATAACACTTTTCATTTAGTATACACAATTTTCCAGAGTTGTTTCACCATTAGAAATAATTTAATATGTTTGGGCGGGTGACATCTTGTGCTCTGCACTAATGTTTCTGTTGGGTTATGATATTTTTAAGCCACTCATACCCATACCCAATTGATAGGTAGCAGTTTCACTGCTAGAACTAATTAAAATTTTTGGACCAGGTAACGTCCTGTGCTTTTCACAAATGTTTCTGTAGGATTATGGTGTGCTGGCACAAATCATACTCAAAACCTAATAATTAGATGGCTGCCTCTCAAAGATAATTATGTTTTACACATTCACTGGCTAATTACTGCCTTGGCCACTAATGTTCATTTAATGTGCATTTCATTACAATGTATTGCCATTAAAAATAGACAACATGGTTTGTTTTTGCATCATTCTATGTTGGGTAATTATTTTGGCTTTCGTGCAGCCTATATCATGCAGTTTGTTTTGATGTGTTGACCCTACTTGAGTACACTACCATGACTCTTTAATGCTCTTTAACTGTTTCAATACTGGGCACTTTTACCCCCTTCCTGCCCAGGCCAATTATCAGCTTTCAGCGTTCTCACACTTAGAATAACAATTGGGCAATCATGCAATGCTGTACCCAAACTCCATTTTTATCATTTTGTTCACACACATAGATATTTCTTTTGGTGGTATTTAATCACTGCTGTTTTTTTTATCTTTTTGCTAAATAAACAAAAAAGCCCAAAAAGTTTGAAAAAAAAACAACACTTTTTTTAAATAAATTTAGGCCAAGATGTATTGTGCTACATTTCTTTGGTGAAATAACCCAAATTGGTGTTTATTATTTAGTCTGTAGGAAAGTTATACAGTCTACAAACTATGGTATATATTTGAAAATCGATCAATCTTGATGTACTTACTATCTCATTTCTTGAGGTCCTTTCCACAATGTTTTTTTTTTTTTACATACTGTCACCATCATATAACTGGCGTGGTGGTGATCAGGGACACTGGCTAGTGACAGTATGAAAAAAAACAAAACTTTTTAAAAAAATGTATTACATTTTTTTCTTTTTTTAATAACACACTGTGACTAGAGTAGTATAATGTTACTACCAAATGTTAGTAACATTTTACTACTCTGGGGAAGTGATCAGTATTTTTTTTATACATTATAATTGCTTATAGCAAAGAATTTCATTGCTATAAGCAAGCATTTACTTGAATGAAATCAATTCATTCAGGTTTCTTTGTTGTGATTAACTGTTGTTGGCCACAGCTAATCACATGGCACAGAAGGGCTGTGGATGGCCCAGTCTGTACCATGTGATCACTGTGACCAATCACAGCTATCAATATATTTGTATACAATGGATGGCTTGAAAGGAAGCCATTCATTGTTTACATTTGTCATGTGGCCTGCTGTGATTGGTCACAGCAGTCACATGATGCTAGCAACGGGCCAGTACACAGATCTGTGTCTGATGGACATAGCCTTTGACAGATCTCACCACAGCATGGCCCTGCAGGTGCACATGAGGCGCGATCTGGGAAGACATCATACCATCATCCCACCTGCAGGTGCACATGAGGCTCAATCTGGGAGGACATCATACCGTCATCCCACCTGGATCGATTAAAGTCCAGCTCGGCCGACATTTTTGCTATTGGCAAGGCAGGAACTGGTTGACATAGCATCACCTAACAGTGATTCTTAAAATAGAAACCACTCATTCTCATCCATTAACTCTGAATTGTGTAACCAGAATGTGCAATCACTTGTTGTATGCCTGATTTACAGCATAGAGGTCTGTCAAAATAGGCTTAAAAGCTGTGGTGCTAAATCTGTTACATGTACTGCCTTGATTCAACAATTCAATTTCCTATTTCTAGCAGCAATCTACCTGCACAATTCCTTAAAAATAGTATCCTGACCTAAAAGAATTAAACACTTAGTAGTAAATTTGTCAATTTTCTTTATCCAGTCTGTGAAATAGAAATCCAATTTTTGACTTGCAGTTGCTCTTTTCTTATTCTCTGCCTTAAAAATTGGGGCCTATTCTAGTGAAGGCTTGAAAAAAGGTATGGTGAAAATTGATCCTTGTGTTTGATTTTCAATTTCCCAAAAATATACAATTTTTTACATTTTTGGATACATTGTACTCGTTAATTCTGAAATGTCAACCTGTCAATACAGATCTAATGTCTAATAATGGCAGGAGGTGGTATTTATTTCAGACCTGCAGTGATGATAGGAGAGGCTTAGGATGTACAGAAAATAAATATTTATGAGGGCAAAATCCCCCAAAAATTTAATAGTAGTTGGTAGTTATTGCTGATCCAGGTCTGGTTCCTACAAAACAAATGTCAGCCAGTCAACTGTATCCAGGGAGAGACTCTTTTGTCTGTGAGAAAGCCCCACAGGATTTAAATAGCTGATGTCTTCATTGTTACAGCTTAACATTCCTAAATTGGGTCCAAACTTACAGTAAATTCAGACCAAACTCTTTAAATAATCCTTAATCCCTACATCTCTTTTTTAGTGCATGGGCTGGCTTAACCAAAAGCCCCTTACGTGGACCTTCTGCACCTACTAAACCATATTTAAAAAAAAATATGAAGTGCTTATAGTTTACAAAATAAATTCTCCTGGGAAAATCTATACATAAATTCACCACAAATTTCATACCACAGAATTGCCCTCTAATCCTCCTTAGTTGCAAACCCAAACCATGTCCCGAACGACATATCAGACTGGATGTGGCTCCATTTCCTCAAATTAAACCTGTCCAAAACCGAGCTCTTGGTCCTCCCCCCCATCCTCTCCATCACTACTAACAACGCCACCATCACTCCCACCCCACATGCCAAAGTCCTGGGTGTCACCCTGGACTCAAACCTTTCCTTCCTACCTCACGTCCAATTACTATCAAGATCATGCAGGCTCCACCTCCGCAACATCTCCAAGATTCACACATTCCTCACCCCAGACACTACTAAACAACTCGTACACTCCCTCATCATCTCACGCCTGGACTACTGCAACTCCCTTCTCACTGGCCTACCCAAACGAACGCTATCCCCACTCCAGTCTATCCTGCACTCAGCGGCAAGACTCATCCACCTCACCAACCGCTCCACATCCGCCACCCCCCTCTGCCAATCCCTTCACTGGCTCCCGATTGCCCAGCGCATCAAATTCAAACTGCTAACTCTGACCTACAAAGCCATTCACAACGCCGCCCCAAACTACCTAACCGAGCTGATACCCAAATACCACCCTACCCGTGCCCTTCACTCCTCACAGGACTTCCTACTCTCTAGCTCCCTGGTCTCCTCCTCCCACGCCCGATTGCAGGATTTCTCCAGGACTTTCCCCATCCTCTGGAACTCCCTACCCCCAATCCATCCGACTGTCACCTACCCTCCTCACCTTCAGGCGCACCCTGAAAACCCACCTCTTCAGGGAAGCCTACCCCACCCTCACCTAACTGACCTCCTCCACTCCTCCCACCACTCTATCCCCCACAGCCATTTCCTCCTGTACCACTATCCCCTCCCTCCTAGATTGTAAGCTTGAAAGAGCAGGGCCCTTGCACCCCTCGTGTATTGTATTGTTACTGTCTTGTCTCATGTTCTGTCCCCCTTGCTATTGTACAGCGCTGAGCAAACCCTTTGGTGCTATATAAATACTGTATAATATTAATAATACCAATGTCCCAACCAGGGGCGGACTGACAACTCATGGGGCCCCTGGGCAATAGTGGATCATGGGGCCCTGTGTCTTTGCCCAAACTCAAAAAAGCCTATGAAAAAAGGTACCAGGGGCATCTCAGGGACCCCCTTACTGACCCCGGGCCCTCGGGCAGTGCCCGAGTTTCCAAATGGTCAATCCGCCCCTGGTCCCAACCTTGGTATACAAAATTGTTATACATATGCAAATGAAACAATCTCTATAGCTTACTGAGTTTATTGAAATAACATATTATATCATCAACCCCTCTACCATCCCCTGCTCAAGTGCTTATTAAGCATTTTATTCATCTCCTCCAATTCTGACGACATCTGCAGATAACTTCCTATAGATCTAAATAGCGTCACACTCTTGCACTAGAATGCTAGGAGTATTGCCACATTAAAGTCTATGGGTAGAATTAGCCAGACATTAAAAGAAATATCAGGCTCAAGAATATAAACAATGGAAATCACCACTATCTTGGAAATGTAAGTCAGGACATGAGTGGGGCAGGTACTAGGTTAGTTTGGATAAGGAGATTAGGGACAAGTAGGCTTTTTTGTAAATTCAATCTATACATCAAAGTGTATATAACTGCAAAACATTTTATTCTTCTGTTAAAGTGTGGAGGTGTTATGGTAACAGGGGCGGACTGACCATTTGGAAACTTGGGCACTGCCCAAGGGCCCGGGGTCAGTAGGGGGCCCCATGAGATGCCCTTGGTACCTTTATCATAGGCTTTTTTGAGTTTGGGCAAGGACATAGGGGCCCCATGATCCCCTATTGCCCGGGGGCCCCATGAGTTGTCAGTCCGCCCCTGTTTGGCAACCAATATTAGTGGGAATGAAAGTAAGCCAAAACGTTACTGTAATCGCAGGAACAGGTGGTTTCTAGTGAGAGGAAGTCTTCCAAAGGGGACACCCTGTTCTAGTGGCAGCTATTTAGGAGGATATTTTCCATTGCTTTTTATAGATGTTTACTTATATTCTGTGAAGTGAAGGTAAATATCCCCAGTGGGACACAAAGAGCAGAAAAAAAATGACAGTTTTAGCTATTCCCTTTTTTATCCAAAACTAAAAAACTTTATTGGATAGCACAGCCCGTTTTATTTGTGTTGAAGCTTACAAATTGATTCCCCACACTGTCTAAACTTGATTCAGTAACATGAGAAGTAAATTACATTTCTGGGGGATCCTATACAAGAACATAAAAAATCCTGTTCTTTACAGAGAAGCCCTTTTTCATTTTTTGACAGCATATCTGAGAGCAGATTAAATTAGAAAAGTGTTTTTAAACCTTTTTGCTGCCAGGCCCTGCATTCGACTTTTGACCTCAGCTGGCAAGACCATTTCTGCAATATTTCACTTTTTTATTTTTCACGTAGAGATTTTTGAGTTTGTAAAAGTTGCTTGAGACCATACATTGAAACCATACTGCCGGAGGGTAGAATAAAAAGATGCAACTGATTTTCTGCATTCTGTGACAGTTGAGCAAATGTTTATCAAAACAATATTTAAAAAAACAAATCACAAAAAACATTATTAGTACTCACAACATCCATTGCAAAATTCCCACTAAACTTAAAAGTGAAATCTCTATTGAGTTAATAAATAACAAATATTTGTAAATTTCAAATTGTGCGTTTTTGCAAAATGGTAAAAATTCAAAGTACACAACACTGTAAAGAAGCAAATGATTGGTGTGGTACCACTGGATTGGAGCAAGGCCAATGTGGTGCCTATATTTAAAAAGGTATTTAAGTCTTTACCAAGTAACTACAGACCAGTTATTTTAACTTTTATAGTTGGGAAGATACTGGAGAGTTTAATAAAAGACCACATAAAAGAGTGTTTGCCAGGAAACAATATATTAAACAAAAGACAGCACGGATTCACAAAAAACAGAAGCTTTCTCACAGATCCCATTTATTTTTACGAGGAAGTAAGCAACAACATAGACAAATGAGTGGATGTGAGTATAGTATACCTGCATTTTTCAAAATAATTTGAAACAGTTATTGTTAATTATAAATTAATATTTCATACATTACTGTTATTGTTATCATGAAAACAGGAGTGCACAGGTGTAGAACATAACCTTCTCAAAACGAATAGAATTTATTGGAACCCAGCAACAGCTGACAAGTGCAACAGAATATATAGAAAATAATACAATAACAAAATCCTTCCAAATATTCAGTCCTTCTGTCCTCCTTTTAGCCACATCATCCTCCACTAATATATGCCTGCTTCCCGTTCACTAGACTGTAGCAGAAGCTAATTGTTTGGTCATACAAGCACTTTTGATCTTATGGTTGACAAACAACTTTCCTTGGCTTATGACAGCTACGTACACAGATTTTCCTTTGAAATTCCTAAGACCCATTTTGTATTGTTTAACCTGTTGGCACCGAATGTACGCAAATATGTGGCCTCTCGGTGGCTGGGCCTTGACACCGAGAGGTCATATATTTGCGTACCCAAAGTAAACACAAATGTGCCGAGAGCATGCGCCCTGTGCTCTCCCGGCACATTTGCCCATGCCTCACGGAAAGGTCATGATTGTTACTTGCGATTGGGACCTTTCCAATCATGTGACTGATGTGACAGCCAATTATGGCATTCACATGACTAGCATCACAAACCCCTTAAAGGGTCTGGAGGCTCCGGTGCCAAGGGGTTAACCCAAAATTGCATTTTTCACCATCCTAGGTAGATGTTTAAACAAATTACCCCTTTGAAATACCTAATGCCTCTCACACATCTATTTACATCTATTTACCATCTTAATTAGACAACCTACATTTTACAACCCTTGCATATTCACATGCAAGTTCCCTTTGGTCTTTGGCCGAGCATTACAAACACTATTCTATTAGTCTTGTTAAAGTAGGGCATTTTTTGTCAGGAAAGGCTTGCTCATAGTGCAAACAAAGCTTCTGGATGCATAAATATGCACATGCACAGACTGGCAATGGGCTGGGCAGATGTGCACAAATAATCATAGGCATGTGTACTTGGGCCCGCATGCTCATTCGCACATATGGGTGGGCACCTGTAACCAAGGTTGGCGCCAAATGGCCTATTTAAAGGAATCTACTGCACTGGCTAATTGCTGTTTGGTCTTCAGCTTCTGTGTGTGTATATCCTAATTCCTGTGTTCTAACCTCTGATCTTGACCTGGCTTGCTCCTGACTCCGCTTGTCTGCTACCTGCCATGACCTCTACTTCTACTTTGGATTCCGCCTTTGGATTCTGCCTTTGCCTGCTGCCTTTGCCTGATCTGCCTCCACCATTGCTGACATTGGCCTGTGACCCAACATCTCTACTATCTGCCTTTTATGCTTGATCTGCCCATCTGTTGCTGACCCGGCTTGCTTGACTCTGCATCCTGTTCATCCAACCTGTTACAGCTCCGTGGTCCAGCTCGCTCTCATCTGCTTCCTCTGCTTGCTACCAGTCTGCCCTGCTGTGCATGAGGATGATGGTGAGGATGAGGATGATGAAGAAGAGGATGAGGATGAAGAAGAAGAAGAGGATGAGGATGAAGAAGAAGAAGAAGAAGAAGAAGAGGATGAGGAAGAAGAAGAAGAAGAAGAAGAAGAGGATGATGGTGAGGATGAGGATGATGAAGAAGAAGAAGAAGAAGAAGAAGAGGATGAGGATGAAGAAGAAGAAGAAGAGGATGAGGATGAAGAAGAAGAAGAAGAGGATGAGGAAGAAGACGAAGAAGAAGAAGAGGATGAGGATGAAGAAGAAGAAGAAGAAGAAGAGGATGAGGATGAAGAAGAGGATGAGGATGAAGAAGAAGAAGAGGATGATGGTGAGGATGAGGATGAAGAAGAAGAAGAAGAAGAAGAAGAAGAAGAAGAGGATGAGGATGAAGAAGAATAAGAAGATGAGGATGATGAAGAAGAAGAAGAAGAAGAAGAAGAAGAAGAGGAGGATGATGAAGAAGAAGAAGAAGAGGAGGATGATGATGAAGAAGAAGAGGATGATGAAGAAGAAGAAGAAGAGGATGAGGATGAAGAAGAGGATGAGGATGAAGAAGAAGAAGAAGAAGAAGAGGATGATGGTGAGGATGAGGATGATGAAGAAGAAGAAGAGGAAGAAGAGGAGGATGAGGATGATGAAGAAGAAGAGGATGAGGATGATGAAGAAGAAGAGGATGAGGATGGAGAAGAAGAGGATGAGGATGATGATGAAGAAGAGAAGAGGATGAGGAAGAAGAAGAAGAAGAAGAAGATGAGGATGAAGAAGAAGAAGAAGAAGAGGGTGAGGATGAAGAAGAAGAAGAAGAAGAAGAAGAAGAAGAGGAAGAAGAGGGTGAGGATGAAGAAGAAGAAGATGAGGATGAAGAAGAAGAAGAAGAAGAAGAAGAAGAGGATGAGGAAGAAGAAGAAGAAGAAGAAGAAGAGGATGAAGAAGAAGAAGAAGAAGAAGAAGAAGAAGAGGATGAGGAATAATAATAAGAAGAAGACGAAGAGGATGAGGATGAAGAAGAAGAAGAGGATGAGGATGAAGAAGAGGATGAAGAAGAAGAAGAGGATGATGGTGAGGAAGAAGAAGAGGATGAGGATGATGAAGAAGAAGAAGAAGATGAGGATGAAGAAGAAGAAGAGGAGGATGAGGATGATGAAGAAGAAGAAGAAGAAGAAGAAGAGGATGAGGATGAAGAAGAAGAGGATGAGGATGAAGAAGAAGAGAATGAGGATGAAGAAGAGGATGAGGATGAAGAGGATGAGGAAGAAGAAGAGGATGAGGAAGAAGAAGAAGAAGAAGAAGAAGAAGAAGAAGAAGAAGAAGAGGATGAGGATGAAGAAGAAGAAGAAGAAGAAGAAGAAGAAGAAGAAGAGGATGAGGATGAAGAAGAAGAAGAAGAAGAAGAGGAGGATGAAGAAGAGGATGAGGATGAAGAAGAAGAGGATGATGGTGAGGATGAGGATGATGAAGAAGAGGATGAGGATGAAGAAGAGGATGAGGATGATGAAGAAGAAGAAGAAGAAGAAGAAGAAGAAGAAGAGGATGAGGATGAAGAAGAAGAAGAAGAAGAAGAAGAGGATGAGGATGAAGAAGAAGAAGAAGAAGAAGAAGAAGAAGAAGAGGATGAGGATGAAGAAGAAGAAGAGGATGAGGATGAAGAAGAGGATGAGGATGAAGAAGAAGAAGAAGAAGAAGAAGATGAGGATGATGAAGAAGAAGAAGAAGAGGAGGATGAGGATGATGAAGAAGAAGAGGATGAGGATGAAGAAGAAGAAGAAGAAGAGGATGAGGATGAAGAAGAGGATGAGGATGAAGAAGAAGAAGAGGGTGATGGTGAGGATGAGGATGATGAAGAAGATGAAGATGAGGATGATGAAGAAGAAGAAGAGGAAGAAGAGGAGGATGAGGATGAAGAAGAAGAAGAAGAGGATGAGGATGAAGAAGAAGAAGAGGATGAGGATGAAGAAGAAGAGGATGAGGATGAAGAATAAGAAGAAGAAGAAGAAGAGGATGAGGAAGAAGAAGAAGAAGAAGAAGAAGAAGATGAGGATGAAGAAGAAGAAGAGGATGAGGATGAAGAAGAAGAAGAAGAGGATGAGGATGAAGAAGAAGAAGAAGAAGAAGATGAGGATGATGAAGAAGAAGAAGAAGAGGATGAGGAAGAAGAAGAAGAGGATGAGGATGAGGATGAGGAAGAAGAAGAAGAAGAAGAAGAGGATGAGGATGAAGAAGAAGAAGAAGAAGAAGAAGAAGAAGAGGATGAGGATGAAGAAGAAGAAGAAGAAGAAGAAGATGAGGATGAAGAAGAAGAAGAAGAAGAAGAAGAAGAGGATGAGGATGAAGAAGAAGAAGAAGAAGAGGATGAGGATGAAGAAGAAGAAGAAGAAGAGGATGAGGAATAATAATAAGAAGAAGACGAAGAGGATGAGGATGAGGATGAAGAAGAAGAAGAAGAAGAGGATGAGGATGAAGAAGAGGATGAAGAAGAAGAAGAAGAGGATGATGGTGAAGAAGAAGAAGAAGAAGAAGAAGAAGAAGAAGAAGAAGAAGAAGAAGAAGAGGATGATGAAGAAGAAGAAGAAGAAGAAGAGGAGGAGGAGGAGGATGAAGAAGAAGAAGAAGAGGATGAGGATGATGATGAAGAAGAAGAGGATGAGGATGAAGAAGAAGAGGATGAGGATGAAGAAGAAGAGAATGAGGATGAAGAAGAGGATGAGGATGATGAAGAAGAAGAGGATGAGGATGAAGAAGAAGAAGAAGAAGAAGAAGAAGAGGATGAGGATGAAGAAGAAGAAGAAGAAGAAGAAGAAGAAGAAGAGGATGAGGATGAAGAAGAAGAAGAAGAAGAAGTAGGATGAAAATAAGAAGAATTCCAGTCTAGCAAAAAGTGTATCTGCAGAGAGCTCCGCTATTTCTGACAGTTCTCTGACAGTTCCTTCACATTTACAGCGGTTGAAACATTGTATCTATTTGTTTCCGAATAAAAACATCTGTATCCTAAATGGAAACAAATAGATACAATGTTTCAACCGCTGTAAATGTGAAGGAACTGTCAGAGAACTGTCAGAAATAGCGGAGCTCTCTGCAGGGACATTTTTTGCCGGCTGTAGAAGGGATGAAAATCGGCCGATCGGGGAAAATTCGATTCGTGCATCCGAAGTTTGCTAATTTTTGGATTCGCTCATCTCTAGTAATAACACCAGAAATTGTTGATTCAGGAAGTATCTGATTGCCTCCTGGGGGATCAGCTAGGAATTATCCCCCCCCCCCCAGTGCAAATTAGACCATGCTTCATAGGATTTTTTGCCTTCCCCTGGATCAACTGTGGGTTTAAGATTGCATATATGGAGATTTTCTATGTATTTTTTTTTACTGTTGTTTGAACTAAGCTGGTAAGGCTGATAAGATTGTTTGAGATTTTAGTGGGATGTTTGAGATTTTAGTGCAAAGGAAGGTACAAGGATATGGGATTCTGGAAAGATGAAAGGGAATTTTCTGCATTAGCAGAAAATCTACCTAGACTGAAAAAAAAAACCAAATATAGCCACCACATTTGGGGACTGGTAAGCTGCTTTATATTTATAGGGGTTTAGTTATACTTTAATGTAAAAAAAACCCAGCAATTTCTTTTTCAAAAACATAAATTTTTGTCTTTGTTGTTGGGGATGCAACAGCATGTACTATATACAGTATTGTGTGTTAATATCACTTGACCAGTAGATGGCACTGTACACTAAGGTTACCAGTTGTGCATATCTGTAAAACTTGTCGGTTCTTTCTCTCTTCTCTCTCTCTTCATAACCAAGATGTCTGCTGTTACAGTTTGCTGAAATGTTTTGTATGTTTGCAACTTAAGCCACACAAGTAAACCAAGTTTTGCCTCATCACAAGCTACTAGTGTGTTCTCTAACACATAACCAACATTTGTCTGCTACAATCAATGTAAAACAACATTTGTTTATGCTATTCTTACTTTTGACCATAAGTTGTTATTAGTGAAACAATTAGAAAATACAAAAAGTTATTTTATTTACTATAGTATATTCATGTTCATTTGCCTACTCTACATACAAATACACAATCCCTAAAGTATGGGAATAGCCCAAACTTTCTATTCTTTCATTTTGGACAAAGTACTTGAACGAGGCACGTGTTCTGCTCCCCAGACTTTGCAGATCTCCCATGGTTCTCTTTCTGAAGGAATGGGTAGAACATGTAGACCATATTCATTATATGGAATCAATTATGCACTACAAATAGACAGACTAATTCATTCCAATAATACGTGGCACACATTGAAAGACTTCCAATTCTCTGAAACCTATAAAACCATCAAAGGACTGAAGTAAATAGGCTAATAAGGTGCCAGTGATTAGTTTAGAAAGGAAACACAATGGCTATGTGTCTCCTATTTTCCAGACATTTTGGTACACACTTTTCTCTCTCATTCTCCATCAGTTAATTACCCTTCCCCTCTTTTACCAGTTCTTATTTCTCCCTTCCATTTACTCTGGGTTGCTCCTCTCGGATCAGAATCCTAGCTAATTATCTCTTGTACCTGACACACAAAACAACTAAAGCCTAAAACAGAGGGTCTACTGCAGGGGCGGACTGACAACTCATGGGGCCCCCGGGCAATAGGGGATCATGGGGCCCCTGTGTCCTTACCCAAGCTCAAAAAAGCCTATGGAAAAGGTACCAGGGGCATCTCATGGGGCCCCCTACTGACCCCAGGCCCTCGGGCAGTGCCTGAGTTTCCAAATGGTCAGTCCGTCCCTGGTTTACTGGCATTGTCTAGACAACACCGGACACAAGGAGTTAGGCATTTTAAAGGTTATGTGTTTTTTTTTTCCATCTTTCTCATTGTCCCTTCCCTCCCCTCCCCCTCCCTTTCCTTCTTTTTCTCTTCTTGTACTCTTAAAATAAATTGGACATTCTGTGAACAATTTTGTCTCTGTATCACCACAGGGTTTGCAGAATTTAGTACTTTAGAGCTCTTTTTCCTGTGTGTACTACTTTATACTGTTTCTTGTCAAATGTGTAATTATTTCTAGCATGCTCAACCAACCTTCATGCTAAAACTCGTATTGTTACCATGGCTTTCGCTATTCACAACATCTGTCGTAATTGATCTTTCTGTTATGTTCCTTCCTGTATATGAGCAGTTTTATTTGTGTTATGTTTCACTGTAAACATTATTTTTTTAAAACATTAACCACTTGCCCTCCTGAGAATTTACCCCCCTTAATGACCAGGCCTCTTTTTGCTATTCAGCACTGCACTATTTCAACTGATAATTGCGCAGTCATGCAATGTTGTACCCAAACTAAATTTACGTCCTTTTTTTCACACAGAGCTTTCTTTTGGTGGTATTTGATCACCTGTGCGCTTTTTATTTTTCACGCTATAAACAAAAAAAGACCAAAAATGTTGAAGAAATATTATATTTACTTTCGGCTATTAAAAATATATAGTAAACTCGAAGTCAGTCATAAATTTAGGCCAAAATTCATTCTGCTACATGTTTTTGGTTTAAAAATAAGTGTGTATTGATTGCTTTGTGTGAACGTTTTAGCGTCTACAAACTATGGTGTAGATACTGCAATTTATGCCATTTTTTTGCTATACAGCACTGCACTAGTTTAACTGACAATTGCGCGGTCATGCAATATGATACATAAATTAAATTTGTCTTTTTATTTCACACAAATAGAGCTTTCCTTTGGTGGTATTTGATCACCTGTAAGCATTTTATTTTTTGGCACTATAAACAAAAAAAGACTGAAAATTTTGAAGAACAATTATATATTTTACATTTGGCTATTTTTGGCTCTATAAACAAAAAAAGACTGAAAATTTTGAAGAACAATTATATTTTTTACATTTGGCTATAAACAATGTATAGTAAACTCAAAGTTAGTCATAAATGTAGGCCAAAATGTATTTTGCAACATGTTTTTGGTTAAAAAATCCCAATAAGTGAATATTGATTGCTTTATGTTAAAGTTATAGCATCTACAAGCTATGGTATAGATAATGCAATTTATACAGCTTTTACTTTCTGACTACCCATCACATTTCTTGAGGTGCTAAAATACCAGGACAGTACAAACACCCCCAAATGACTCCTTTTGGAAAGTAGATACCCTAAGCTATCTGCTGAGAGGCATATTGAGTCCATGGAAGATTTATTCTTTTTCCACAAGTTTTTGGAAAATGACAAAAACATATTTTTTGTTGTTATGTAAATTATATATTTCTCACACAAGCCATGGGTATATGTGGAATTACACTCCAAAATACATTCTGATACTTCTACCGAGTATGGGGATACCACACGTGTGAGGCTTTTTGGGAGCCTAGCCACATACAGGAGCCTGAAATCCAATGAGCACTTTGAAAGCCTGAAGGAGTGTAACTTCCTCACTACCTATGACATTTTCGGAGGCCCTGAAATGCCAGGATAGCAAAAAAAAAAACCCAAAATGACCCTTTTTTGGAAAGTAGATACCCCACAGAATCTAATGAGAGGCATGGTGAGTATTTTGTAGATCTCATTCTCACAAGGTTTTGAAATATAAATAAAGAAAAAAAATTTGTTTTTGTTTTCTTCCTTCATTTTCCAAAAACTTGTGGCAACAAATGCGATCTGCAAAGTACTCACTATGCTTCTTATCAAATTCTTTGGGGTGTCTACTTTCCATGAATTGAGCTTTCTTTCTGTGATATTTTTTGCCTGTGCGTTTTTAATTTTTTGCGCTATAAAAAAAAAGACCAACAATTTTGAGAAAAAAACGATATTTTGGACTTTTTGCTATTAAACATGTCCAGTAAAAAAAAATTAAAAATCAAATTTTGTCAAGTTTAGGCCAAAATGTATTCTGCAATGTCTTTGCTAAAAAAAAATCCCAATACAAGTAAATTAATTGGTTTACGTGAAAGTTATAGCGTTTACAAATGGCGGTATAGAGACTGGAATTTTTTTGTTTATATTAATAATGGCGGCAATCAGCAACTTATACTGCGTCACTGCATTCTGACACTGGGGGGAACTGACTTGGTGTCACTGACATCCCCAGTGACACCAATACAGTGATCAGTGGTAAAAAAAAGCACTGACACTATACTAATGGCACTGGGCAGGAATTGGTTAACATGAGGGCAATCAAAGGGTTAACTGTGTGATGGGAGTGTTTTACTATGGGGCGGGGGTGTGTGCTTCACTGTAAGCACACTACTCTGGATGGCTCTGCTCAGCCATCCAGAGCAGTGTGCCCAAACTGACAGGGAGGAGGGTTGTTGGTAAACAATGTAGTCCTCCTCCCTGTCGGTGATCGCTGGTAATCACCAGGCGCAGGCGGGTAATCACCGGCTAGGATCAGGTGATTGACACCTGGGGCCGTGATCGGTGGCTCGGTTAGGGCACGTGCACGGCTCACGCGTGCCCCCTACCCGGAAATGAAGAATCACGGTTACATAAGTGATCCTGTGCACAGCGGCTGACCTGTAGCAGTAAAGGTACTGTGGGCAGCCCTTAAGCGATTAAAGAATGGTTAAAGTGCTGTAATTGTGGACAGAGTATTGAAGGGTTAATACTAATGTTTGCTTTGTTTTTGTTTTATGTGTCCTATTGGGAAGATTTCTCTTGACTTCCTGTTCTTGAGACATAACAGAAAGTGAGACAACATATTTACAAAGTGATGGAAATTTCTTTGATAGGCTGTTGTCAGGGTGATTATGGTAAACATCAGGATTTGTTCTCACTTCAGGCCCAGTGACAAGAATCACCTGGGCAAAGAGAGTGGATAAGTCATAGACGACAATAAAAACTTGACATGTTCTAAGCTACATATCTATATAAAAAAACTTTTTTGCCTTTAATTTTAACCACTCCCCAGCCACCCATAGCCTGTAGACGGAGGACTGGAAGCAGTGCCAATGTGGGCTACCGTGCCTGTATGTCAGCCCACATTGGCAGCTCCTGCGCAGCTCACAGAGCACGTACCCAGGAGCCAGAGATCCCAGTGGATCACATTACTGCAGTGTTCGAGTGATCACATGGTGTTTTACCATGTGATTGCTGTGTCCAATCACAGCAATCACATAGTAAAAAATGGAAAGTGAAACTAAAGATCAGTTCTCACTGTGAGAGCAAAGATAAGCAATTCTGCAAGTCAGTGTCACTGTTCACTGCCCCAGTGTAGTACAAAAAATGCAGCCAGACCCTGTCACCTGTTCCAGTGTTCACAAAAATACAGCCATACACTATACCACCGCCCTGATCACCCCATACCAGTGCCATGATCTCCAACATACACTATACCTGTGCCCTGAACACTCCCATACACCATACCACCGCCCTGATCACCCCATACCAGTGCCATGATCTCCAACATACACCATACCTGTGCTCTGAACACTATCATACACCATACCACCACCCCGATCACCCCATACCAGTGCCATGATCTCCAACATACACCATACCAGTGCCCTGAACACTACCATACACCATACCACTGCACCCAATCACCCCATACCCCATACCAGTGCCATGATCTCCAACATACACCATACCAGTGCCCTGAACACTACCATACACCTTACCAATGCCCTGATCACCCCATACCAGTGCCATTATCTGCAACAGACACCATACCAGTTCCCTGATCACCGCCATACACCATACCAGGGCTCTGATCATTGCCATACCCCATACCAGTGCTATGATCATTGCCATACCCCATACCAGCATATTGATTACTGCCAATCCCCATACCAATATTTTAATCACCCCATATGTCATAGCAGCGTCCTGATCTCCACCACACACCATACCAGTATCTTGATCACTGCCATACCCCATACCAGCATCCTGATCACTGCCATACCCCATACCAGCATCCTGATCACTGCCATACCTCATACCAGCATCCTGATCACTGCCATACCTCATACCAGCATCCTGATTACTTTCATACCAATGTCCTGATCACTGCCATACCCCATACCAGAGTCTAACATTTTAGGGTCTCCGGGAGACCCTTTTAGGGAGAAAGCTCTATCTGTCTCCCAAAAATAAAAAAAAATCACATGGGTACAGTGTTGCATGACTGGATAATTGTCACTCAAAGTGTGATAGGGCTGAAAGCTGAAAATTGGCCTGGACTGAAAGGGGGTGAAAGTGTCTGTACTTGAAGTGGTTAAACAGAGTTTTTTTTACCTCTAGTAATCCTTACCCATGCACATTGTTTTTGTGGTCAGTTTAAATGCTGAATTACATTTGTATTCAGTGTAAAGATACACTTAACGGTTGTAGTCAGTGTAGGATCCTCTTACATTGATGGTCAGTGACAGGAAGAACACCTCCTTACCGTCCTAAGGTTCATAGGAAAAAAAATGCTAATTTACACTGGTGATCAATAAGAGGAAGAATGCCCCTCTTACACTGCTGTTCAGTAAAAGGGAACATAGGAAAAGAGACACTGCTGATTCTGTACTGCTGGCTTTGGTTTCCCAGTTGTCCAAAACTACAGTATGTGAACATTATCTTTTGGGTGATCAAGCTGGCTAAGAACAGTGTGCTAGAGATGTGCACGACGGAAAAATTTGTTTTGTTTCGATTTCCTTCACTAAGTTAATACTTTTGTTCAACATATTTGTTATGTAAGAATGATCTGTTTTTGGAATTTGTTTTATATATTCTGATTTGTTTTGTATATTTGTTATTTTTGAAAGTTGGATCGAAATTTGAACATCGCATTTTCAATTTCAGAAGATGGCTAAATTTGTTCTATTCTATTTATTCCAGTCTGGTATTCTTTTTTATTCTATTCTATGTTATTACATCCTTTTCTATTCTATTCTTTAAAGCAGCCTAAGTAGGAATCATCCTCTTATTTCACTTTTTTATCTTACTGTATTTATTGCGTTATGTTTCCATGCAAATTAATTTTCAAACTCAAATTCATTTTTCAAGTCAAATTTGGATAATTCTTTTTGTTATAATTTATTTTAGAGTCATTGAAATTCATTACTATTGTGATTCAGAAATTCGGATACATCTGAATCTCCGAATAATTAAAATTGTGTCCGAATTTTGATACATATAAAATCATACATGTCTACAGTGTGCATGTTTGATGGGTGTCACTGACCTAGGGAATCAAGGAGGAGTCTCAGGCTATGTGCTTCAGATACTTAGCAATATCTATATGGTATGTGTTTTGTTTTTTAACTGCAATAAGTTTCTTGCATGAGCAAAACAGTGGCTATCTGGTTAGCTATTCCGCCTGACAGCACTAAGGTCGTTGGTTTGAATCCCAACAATGGCACTACCTGTCTGGAGTTTGCATCTTCTCCCTGTGCCTGCGTGGGTTTCCTCCAGGTACTCCGGTGTCCTCCCACATTCCAAAGACATGCTGGTAGGTTTATTGGCTCCTGTCTAAATTGTCCCTAGTATGTGTATGTATGAATGTGAGTTAGGGACCTTAGATTGTACACCCCTTGAGGGTTAGGGACTGATGTGAATGTACAATATATAGATGTTGCGTAAATTGATGGTGCTATATAAGTAGCTGTAAGAAAATAAATAAGATCCTTCTGTACAAAATGAAGGTTTTTTTATGACTGTCTACAAGAAAAACAGAATGGACAAAGAAATGCAAGCTAATAACACTTATTGTGTGCAAAATAATAACACTCAGTTATCAATAATACAAAATACCAGATATGAGATTAAAGAAATTTGCTCAAAAACGGTCTTGCTGCCACTTTCTGACAATTAGGTGTTGATAAGGTCAATGAAGACCATTACAAGAAGCATGAAATTTAGATAAAATTGTCATGCTGGACAAAAGACTGCCACCGAAAAAGTTCTGCTGCAATTGTAAATACAGTAATGTCATGCTTTGTCAAGTTTCTCCTTGACAGATAATTTAACATCTGTCAGTGCATTCTGTAACATACTGTCATGCTATGAAACCATTCTAAAAATGTGAGCAAAAAGACATTAGTGTTAATAACAAATGTGCTATGGCAACATACCCATTAACATCTCTATGTCTCTTACTGGGTTTTTTATGTGCTGTCTGATTGCGTACTCGGAGTCAGTCTATCTGGTGACCATAACCTGATAGCAGCTTTAGATTTTCCTTTTACACTATGTGAGAAATTAGTAGATGTACATTTTGTAGCTATATTATTACATCTGTTAAAATGTAGAATGATATCTATCTATCTTTTTATTTAGCTATTATATTTATTTTATTTCAGATATTTTATTTATTTTATTAGCTTTATGTTTATTTCTATCTATCATTAATATTATACAGGACTTATATAGCACCAACAGTTTTGCTCAGCGCTTTACATTATTTCTTTATTTCAGGTACTTATATAGCGCCGTCCATTTATGCAGCGCTTAACATATATATATATCAGTCCCTAACCCTCAAGGGGCGTACAATCTAAGGTCCCTAACTCACATTCATACATACACATACTAGGGACAATTTAGACAGGATCCAATTCACCTACAGCATGTCTTTGGAGTGTGGGAGGAAACCAGACTTCATGGAGGAAACCCACACAAGCACCATGCAGGAGGCGCCATGGTCGAGAATCAAACCCATGACCCATTTACTGCAAGGCAGACGTGCTAACCACTAAGCCACTGTGCTGCCCGCTGTCTGTCTGTCTGCTATTTTATTTACTTTATTAGCTTTATGTTTATTTTGATCTATTTATCTATCTATCTATCTATCTATCTATCTATCTATCTATCTATCTATCTATCCTATATTATCTATCTATCTGTCTATCTATCTATCTATCTATCTATCTATCTATCTATCTATCTATCTATCTATCTATCCATCTGTCTATCTATCTATCTATCCTATATTATCTATCTATCTGTCTATCTATCTATCTATCTATCTATCTATCTATCTATCTATCTATCTATCTATCTATCTATCTATCTATCTATCTATCCATCTGTCTATCTATCTACCATATTTTCCGGCGTATAAGACGACTTTTCAACCCCTGAAAATCTTCTGAAAAGTCGGGGGTCGTCTTATACGCCGGTGCGAGTCGGTGTCAGGGCGGCGCTGCCCCCCCTCCTCCTCCAGCGGACACTAAGTACAGGGGTGGACAGAGGGGCTGCTGTACCTTACCTGGCTCCGGTCCCACGACGATCCGGTCCAGGAAGCGCGGCTGCTCCTTCTTTCAGTTCGGCCGCTGGATGGTCACGCGGCCGCTCGGCTCCGCCTCCTCACCGGTGATTGGGCGCCAGCACTGGAAAGGCACACAGGCAACCAATCACCGGCGAGGAGGCGGAGCCGAGCGGCCCCACGAAAATCGAGCGGCCGCACTGGAAGAAGGAGCAGCCGCTCCTCTCCCCCACTGACACTAACGATGGGGCACTATTCCTCCTTCACACTGACACCAACGATGAGGCACTGTTCCTCTCCCACTGACACCAACGATGAGGCACTGTTCCTCCCCCACTGACACCAACGATGAGCCACTGTTCCTCCCCCACTGACACCAACGATGAGGCACTGTTCTCCCCACTGATACCAAGGATGGGGCACTATTCCTCCCCCACTGACACCAACGATGGGACACTATTCCTCCCACTGAAACCAATGATGGGGCACTATTCCTCCCACTGATACCAATGATGGGGCACTATTCCTCCCACTGATACCAATGATGGGGCACTATTCCTCTCACTGACACCAATGACGGGGCATTATTCCTCCCACTGATACCAATGATGGGGCACTATTCCTCCCACTGATACCAATGATGGGACACTATTCCTCCCACTGACACCAATGATGGGGCACTATTCCTCCCACTGACACCAATGATGGGACACTATTCCTCCCACTGATACCAATGATGGGGCACTATTCTCCCCACTGATACCAATGATGGGGCACTATTCTCCCACTGATACCAATGATGGGGCACTATTCCTCCCACTGACACCAATGATGGGGCACTATTCCTCCCACTGATACCAACGATGGGGCACTATTCTCCCCACTGATACCAATGATGGGGCACTATTCCTCCCCCACTGACACCCAACGATGGGGCACTATTCTCCCCACTGACACCAATGATGGGGCACTATTCTCCCCACTGATACCAATGATGGGGCGCTATTCCTCCCACTGACACCAATGATGGGGCGCAATTCCTGCCACTGATACCAATTGGTGTCAGTCGGAGGAATAGTGCCCCATCATTGGTGTCAGTGGATGAAATAGTGCCCCATCATTGGTGTCAGTGGGAGGAGTAGCGCCCCATCATTGGTGTCAGTGGGAGGAATAGCACCCCATAATTGGAATACCATACTGAAATACCATACCATATTGAAATCAAATCTGATGTTTTTTCATTTTTATTTGGTGTGTGTTGGAAGAGGGGTAGTCTTATACGACGAGTATAGCTCAAACCCTATATTTTAACAGGAAAAGTAGGGGGTCGTCTTATACGCCCAGTCATCTTATACGCCGGAAAATGCGGTATCTATCTATCCAGCAATCTATTCTATATTATCTATCTATCTATCTATCTATCTATCTATATATCTATCTATCTATCTATCTATCCTATATTATCTATCTATCCTATATTATCTATCTATCTATCTATCTATCTATCTATCTATCTATCCTATATTATCTATCTATCTATCTATCTATCTATCTATCTATCTATCTATCCTATATTATCTATCTATCTATCTATCTAGCAATCTATCTACAATGCATCATAAATAAAACATAAAATGTGTTTTTAACCACATCAATACCGGGCACTTTTACCCCTTTCCTGCCCAGGCCAATTTTCAGCTTTCAGCTCTCTCACAGTTTGAATGATAATTGCACGGTCATGCAACGCAAAAACTATGTTTTTATCATTTTGTTCACAACTAGATCTTTCTTTTGGTGGTATTTAATCACCACTGGGGTTTTTATGATGGTTGCTAAATTAACAAAAAAGACCAAAAATTTTGATTAAAAAAACTCACATGTTTTTGTTGTCGTGTATGCTCTGTATGCTCGTGTAAGTACTAACGGCCAATCTAATCTCTTGAGACCCAAAAATGTCAGGACAGTACAGATATCCCCCAAATCACCCCTTTTTTAAAAAGTAGACAGTCCGAGGTATTTAATAAGGGACATAGAGAGATTTTTGAAGTTGTAATTTTTTTGTCATAATTTTATGGAAAATTAAGACATAAAAAAAAAGAATTGTGATTTTTTTTTTTAACATACTGTCACCAATGCATGATCAGGGACACTGATTGGTGACACTACGAAAAAAATATATACTTTTTTTTTAATTACATTGTTTTTCTTTTTTTAAGATTTTTTTTTCATAATACACTGTGACCAGAGTAGTATAATGTTACCATTGTACCACTTTGGGGAAGTGATCAGTATACGAATTTCTTTGCTAAAAGCAAGCATTTAACTGAATGAAATCGATTCCTTCAAGTTTTTTTGTTGTGATTAGCTGTAGCTAATCACATGACACAGATGGGCTGTGATTGGCTCAGTCTGTACATGTGATCACTGTGACCAATCACAGTGACACAACTGTATACAATGGATGGCATGATAGGCATAGATGGCATGACATTGTTTACAATTGTCATGTGACCTGCTGTGATTGGTCACAGTAGGTCATATGGTACTGGCAACAGTCCAGTACACAGATCTGTAATCAGCTGTGTCCGAGGTACACAGCAGGTGACAGATCTCACCACAGCGCGGCAAGATCCGGGAAGGATGTAATATGACGCCGACCCGGATCAACAAGAGTCCGACTTGACTGTTATTCTGCTATTGGCTGGGCAGGAACAGGTTAATGATTTTTATTATAATGATACCTTGTAATCCTGTAATGATGGCACCTGCTTAGATGCTTGCTATTATATGGTGACAACTGTCTCCCAAATGTGCTTCTACATTGTCACACTAGGGGTTATTTACTAAAACTGCCTGGTGCAAAATCCAATGCAGCTATGCATAGAAACAATCAGCTGCAAGGTTTCATTGTCACAACTTAATTGAAAAAGCTGAAGTTCCGAAGTTTTCCGTATGCTATCCCTGCTCTTTGCTAAATCAATTCTACCAGACCTGACTATAGGCCTCCTAAATGTACACCCTCCCAGCATCTCCAAATCTCAATTTAAACTCCTCTTGCAAGTTACCACTGCAGCTAAACAGATTATGGCTGAATCGTGGAAGTCTCCATCCCTGTGTATTTTAACAGTTAGAAACAAAGTTACGTATGTTATGAGTCACGCCAAAGTAGAAGCCACCATCCTAGACACTGTTCCTAGATTTCTGTTGATATGGACCTCATGAGTGGAACGGTTCCTCCCACCGAATTTTGAAGACTCATTGCTCCTTCCTTGACATTTCCTAATCTCATATTGTAGCTACGCTATATGTCCAGCTATACACTGATATGGCTTTGGGATTCTTTATTCTCTTTTGGAAGTCACACGCCCTTTCTTTCCCTCCCCTACTTCTTTTTCCATCCTTCCTACTTTTCCCCCCTCTTTTTTGCTCCCCCCATCTCACCCCCTTGTTTCATATGGAACCCTCACATGGTCTTCGGGAGCACAGCTCCCTCTCTGAAGTATATCCAGTTCCTACCTTCCTTTACACCATTGTATCCCCGCATGTCTTTTCTTATGGTTCCATGTAACGTGCTTCTTTATGTTATTCCCCCATTTCTGCAGGACAACGTTTTTACCTGTTCTCTTGTGTATCCATATGTGACCATGGATTGTCCTATGTTTGTTTCTTTTTGCTTCTGATATTCAATAAAATGTTTGAACAAGGAAAAAGCTGAAGTTAGCAGCTGCTTGGCTACCATGCACAGCTGCACCAGATTCTGGGTGCTCCAGTTTTAATAAATCTCCCCCACTGTCACGTGTGTTCTGATTTAACCTCCCTGGCGGTATTCCCGAGTGTAGCTCGGGGTAAAGTTTCAGTACCAAAAGCGGTAACCCCGAGCTACACTCGGGCTTACCATGCGGCGTTGCACAGGGATTCCCTACAGCGCTTACCTTGTCCTTCGCTCCCGCGATGCGTCCCCTGCAGCGTCCCCGGCCATCTCCTCCAGCCGATGCCGGCATCTGACTTCCGGTCCCTGTGACGTCGGGACGTACGGGCACCGGAACTGGCGCCAAATTTGAAAATTTAAAAAAAATTACATTTTTTTGAAAAGATTATTTCATAGCAAAACATTCCTGTATCAAAGCATTTCACATACATTTTGTCCCGAGTGCTTTGTCCTGTGCCCTGCCTGCATTTTGACTGTTCTTTCTGCCTGGAAACTTAGAAAAGTCCACGGCGCCCAAAAAGCGTCCCTTTAGGTCAAAATCGGTTTTAGACCGGCTAGAGAACAGCGATAGTAAATCAGAACCACTTGCAGAATTGAGTGATAATGATTCGTGGGGGAAATTCGTCATCAGACACTGAAAACGATTTTGCGACTTTGCTCAGCGATGTGCGAACTTGGCGCTATATTTCAAATTTTAGTGTTTTTGGTTTGATTATATTATTGAATTAAATTTATTATTATTATATTAATATTTTTTATGAGTATTTATTAAATTATAATTTATGATTTCGTGTTTCAAGTTTTATCATATCCGGAATGTTTACTAGACTCTTGTTCGGACAGATTTCAGGGAGTTATTCCTAAATTACAGGCCTACAATAAAAAAATACATATTTCCATGCAAAAAAATAGTACCGCTTTCAGCACCAAAAATCTGAAATAATCATACCGCCAGGGAGGTTAAGACTACAAGGGGCTGAACAGAAATTGTCGAAATCAATAAACCCACCCAGACCAATAATCTGCTCCCAATATTGGATTGAAACATGCAGACAAAATATGTTTTAAAAAATCTGAAGATCTGATGAATTGAGATGCAAAAAAGTTGAAGAAGAGCAAGTTAGGAAGAAGTTGTGAAAAAGCAATACTTTATGGGAAAAAATGTTAACTGTTTATGATACTTATCCTGACGAAGTCACGTGTCCTAGTGACGTAAGGCGTAGATACGCTAGTGGGAGGAGCTTTTGACGATCGACGGCTTGACGTCATATCCGGCGCGGGCGCCATCTTGGTGCTCCGTTTTCCGACATACAGTACACCCCTTGAGTGGTGTAAAGGCCTGTCTGCTTGCAGTTCTGTGTAAGTAGGTTTTAGTTTTTTCTTGGAATTTAATAAAAGGTTTTACACTATATGAGTCTCTCTTGCTTCACTGGTGATCGTGTTGGAGAGCCATATACTGGAGAGACACTACTGGTATCATCCACCGCTAATGATATAGCCAAGAGGAGGGAGTTCCACCATTACTGCCAGAGGGATCCACCTGTTATCCGGAGGAATATTCCAGTCATTACCTAAGGCTCTCTGGTCCCTAGGGGCCTGGGCAGGAAGGTGAGGGGGCACCCCAGCTATAGAGGATTGGCACACTGCAGTTCACATCTGCATGGAGTTTGTTTGATACACAAGGACACTATTCTCTAAGTTATATCTATGTCACTTCAATGCATGATATTCTCATATCTGTCCGCTTCACCCCATACTGATGTAATATATATTTGTGCATAATGTCTTTTTGCATATTTGGGCTACATATTATTGAGTCGCTTGCATGTTAATTTTAATATAGCGCCGCATTGTTTGTTTTATATTATAGTTTATTAGTTTGGTGCCGTGGCTGTGGCACTTCCAATACTGGCTGCTTAAATCATCCATCTATATATAGTGGCGCAGGAGATCTATTTCAATTATATATTTGTTTATGATACACAGTTCTTTGGAAAATTAAATGTCATTCAGTTAAAATTTATATTTGCTTTAATAAAAAAAATCATTTATCTGAAAATCTGGCTGACTTTTGCTTCTCTTACCATACATAACACAAAAAAAGTCTAATGGCCAAGGCTGGTATGCAGCAGTGGTGATCTGCTTCTTTCTTAAACCGGAGTTCCACTCACCCTGTCAAAAAATAAAAGTCAGCAGCTATATAAACTGTAGCTGCTGACTTTTAAAAAACAGCCACTTACCTGTCCCTTGGTCCCGCAGTGTGTCCCCCGCAGCCCGCTTCACTGGCCGTCCTGTATTCCAGGAGGCCGGCATCTTCAGTGTGGGCACCCGGCTGTGACAGCTTGCGGCTTCACAGCCGCGTACCCACTGCACATGCGCGAGTAGCACTGCGCTTCATGAATGGTCCTGTAGTCTTCTGGGACCTGTCACGTGTCCCAACAGACTACAAGGAGGGAGTGAGGACACCTTCCACTTCCAGTCGCCTAGGCGATCGGATCGGAAGTGGGAGCGGGTACCTATCAAATTCGGGTACCTCCCCCCCTGCCCCCCAAAGGTGACAATCCTTAATGGGGGGCGGGGAAGCGGTCTTTAAAGCCAAACTTCCCCTTTTGGGTGGAGCTCTGCTTTAAGCAAGCACATACAATCCAAGGTAATTTAATGATAAAATTGATTCATAGCAGAATAAGATGCCCCCCCTTTATTGGGGCTTAAGAATTCTGACTGTGCTTAAATGGACTCAAGTGAGCAGATACCAAATTAAACTGCGCTGTGTTTTTCTGCTTGCAAAGTTCAAGGAGGGCAGGTTATGCCAGTGTTAGGCTCCATGCACAAAAAAAAAAGCCAGTTCCCTGACAGAAAAAAAAATCTCTTATATAGAGCGTTTTTCTACAATGTTTAGGCACTTTTAGGAGTGTGTAACGTTTTCTGCCAGAAGACTCCAAACAAAAACTCAAACCTTATAAAATATCTCTGAACGTCCAAATGTGCATGGATACATAGGATAACATTGAGCTGCTTCTAAAACACAAAACTTCTGTAGAAGTGGAGTTTTTTAAGCCAATGTGCATGGGGCCTTAGTGAAAGCAGCAAAGCCTTTTTATTAACCCTCCCTAGCGGTCTGATTATGTCCATATTTCTGTGCTGAAAGCAGTACATTTTTTGCATGGAAATATGTATTTTTTTTATTGTAGGCTATAATTTTTAGGAATAACTCACTGAAATCTGTCCGAACAAGAGTCTAGTAAACATCCCGGGTATGATAAAACTTGAAACACAAAATCATAAATTATAATTTAATAAATAATCATAAAAAATAATAATATAATAATAATACATTTAATTCAATAATATAATCAAACCAAAAACACTGAAATTTGAAATATATCGCCAAGTTCGCACATCACTGAGCAAAGTCGCAAAATCATTTTCAGTGTCTGATGACGAATTTCCCCACAAATCATTATCACTCAATTCTGCAAGTGGTTCTAATTTACTATCGCTGGGAGCGCAGGACAAGGTAAGTGATCGAGGGATCGTGGAGCAGCGCCGCATAGTAAGCCCGAGTGTAGCTCGGGGTTACCGTTTGTGGTACTGAAACTTTACCCCGAGCTACACTCGGGAATACCGCCAGGGAGGTTAAGCAAGGGCACTGCAATGAATGGCCCCCAAAGGGAATGTGGAGCCTGCAATCAATCAAGAATATGATGTTTTCAAGAAGAGCTCTTGCCATGACAGAACTGGTCAATCATAACGTGATTGTTTTACCTGAAAGTGTTTATGAACCTCACCTTGTAAAACAACCCATTCAATTTAAAATAGAAATGAAAGGCAAAGCATCTGTGTATAAATATAAATAAATCATAAATACTTTTTTTTGTTGTTTAAAAGTGATCACACAGTCTGCTGCATAAGGGGCTTAGAGAGGTGGGGGTGGAGAAACGACAGTATACTGATCTTCCCAGTGCATAGCTGTGTAGGGGATATGCAAGCACAAGTCTGATCATTGGAGGAAAGACAGGCTGTGCTCCCAATGCAGCCAGAAAACTAACCACATTGGGATGGATGTGTTCTGATGCCTAGAGTGGTAAGAAAGAAAACTGAATAATTTTTAGCACAAGTACATGTTACAACAGGCACATAGAAATATGAAATGTTGGGTTTGCATATTCTTTAGGAGGCTCATTTGGAGTGAAAGCTACTTAATGCATAAAATGCAGGCATCATCTAGGTCTTCTTTAATCTCCAGCAAGGAATAAAACTTTTCACGTGACCAGAAACTATGATGGTTACTCTTAGATTATTAGTAAGAAACTAAATGCCTACACCTAGGCCTAACAAAGAACATAGATTAATGTTTTGTCATGACAGCATTCCTGGTAGAACATACACTCACTGGCCACTTTATTAGGTACGCCTGTTCAATTGCTTGGTAACACAAATTGCTAATCAGCCAATCACATGGCAGCAACTCAATGCATTTAGGCATCTAGACGTGGGAAAGACGACTTGTTGAAGTTCAAACCGAGTATCAGAATGGGGAAGAAAGGGGATTTAGGTGACTTTGAACGTGGCATGGTTGTCGGTGCCAGACGGGCTGCTCTGAGTATTTAAAAAATTGCTGATCTACTGGGATTTTCACACACAACCATCTCTAGGGTTTGCAAGAAATGGTTCGAAAAAAAGAGAAAATATCCAGCAAACAGCGGTTGTCTGGACAAAAATGCCTTGTTGATGTCAGAGGAGAATGGGCAGACTGGTTGCTGCAACATTCAGATGGTAGGATCAAAATTTGGCATAAACATCATGAAAGCATGGATCCATCCTACCTTGTATCAATGATTCAGGCTGATGGTGATGTTGTGGGGGATATTTTCTTGGCACTAGCAAGGTGTACCTAATAAAGTGGCCGGTGTGTGTATATATCACCAGCACACCAAGCAACTCCAGAATGGGTCCAACGCTTTATTCAAGAATCACATCATAGTTACAGAAGCCATGTTTTGGAGCCTCGCATGACCCCGTCATCAGGCATGTGTTTTCACATGCCTGATAAAGGAGCCCTGCGAAGTTCTGAAGCAATGCTTCTGTAACTATGATGTGTTCTCTGAATAAAGCTTTGGACCTGTTCTGCGGATCTTTGGTATGCTGGTGACATACTTTCTGCTTTGAACGTCTATGGTTTTCAGCCGGTGATCTCTACAGCACCCACTTACATCTACAGCCATTTTTCAGGAACATATGCATTAGGAATATTGTGTTTGGACTCTATGACAGCATGCCTGAGAAAATGAATCTACAGATTTTACTTGATAATACGTTAATGAACAATACCCATACCTATATTACTAGCCTCTCACATATTGTAGACTAAAAACAGCCATCTTAATACTCCAGTCTGGGACAAGTGTTATTTAGAAAAAATTGTATAGTGAGGATTTTTGTGTCTGTGGCAGTCCTAGATAAGACCTAGTCTTGGTAAAGGTCCAGGACTCCAGCTATGGGACTGTCTGACAGGTTGTTTCTTGGGATCTTTGGAAGTTCCTGGGCTGCTCAACTCCAGGTCTTTCTGCACAGGAAAAAAAAGCATTGCCACTCTGAAGCTTTTATTCCATGTTGGCAAAAGTCAACTTTCACTGGTAAGTGCATTATTACTACTTACAGTATATTGTTGTGTTCAGGGGCGGACTGACAACTCATGGGGCCCCCAGGCAATAGGGAATCATGGGGCCCCTGTGTCCTTGCACAAACTCAAAAAAGCGTATGAAAAAGTACCAGGGGCATCTCATGGGGCCCCATACTGACCCAGGGCCCTCGGGCAGTGCCCGAGTTTCCAAATGGTCAGTCCGCCCCTGATTGTGTTTTAACCACTTGCCGTCCGCCTGCTGTTTATAAACGGCAGGGCGGCGGCACTCCAGGGGCGGGTTGCCGTTCATAAACGGCACCCGCCTTTTCTAGCTGTGCGCGCTCCCTGGGAACGCGCAGCACCACGATCCGGTGCCCGTTGTGTCCTCCAGACACAGTGAAACACCGATCGTCAGACGGGACCTCTGTACGAGGTCCCGATCATGTGATCACCGTTTGGCCAATCAGTGATCACATGCAAATTAGTAAGCAAAGTGTCACTTGTGACATCATTGCTTACTACGTGTGAAATCTGTGAATGATCACAGAGGTCACATGGTACAAGGCTATTCACAACAGCCTTGTACCATGTGACAAGGTGTGACCAATCACAGCTCACTCAGTATTTCTCAATGGCTGCAAGAATGCAGACAGAGAGAAAGAGAAATGATCGCTTTTACATTCTATATGGGTGTAAAAGCAATCACTGTAAAAAAAAAAAAAAAATCTTCATCACCCCCCACAAGTAGTACAGTGTCACCATGGTGACACTGTACTGCTAGGGTGACAGTATGTAAAAAAAACCAAAAAAAAACATAAATAATATAAAAAAATGAAATAAAAATGTAAAAAAATGTTTAATAATGATAATTTTTAGTTAAACTAATTTAGCTTATTTTTTTTTTTTACTAAAAATATAACGGAATACATTTTGGTCAAGATTTATGATGAAAGATTATTTATTTTCAAAATTGTATAAGAAAAACACTTTTTTTCAAAATTTTTGGACATTTTCATTTACATAGCAAAAAAAATAAAAATCCCAGCGGTAAATAAATACCACCAAAATAAAGCTTTTTCTGTCTCAAAAAAATGGTAAAAAATTCATATGGGTACAGTGTTGCATGACCGCGCAATTGTCATTCAAAGTGTGATAGCGCTGAAAGCTGAAAATTGCCCTGGACAGGAAGGGGGTAAAAGTGTCCGGACTGGAAGTGGTTAACTACTCCAACAAGCCAATATACATTGGAATTATTTTGTATTCAATGTTGAAGATTTCCAAAGACCAGGAGCAACAGGCTGCAGAGAAGATCATGGGATATACATCTTGATTTGGACTATAGTATGTTAAATTCCAAAAACACTTGATACAGGACTCAATAAAGGATTGCTATCATTATTATGGGTTGAAAAGAGTTGCATTTGTTTTTTGTACTTTGTATTTGTATCATACTGATATGTGTTTAAAAAACAGGTCCATTTTGAGTCATTGTTTGTAAGTCTTATCAAGGTCAACGTGTACTTAAGTACTCTTTAGAAAGGGTCATCTCATGTCAAGTATCCCTTGACACTTGTGCACTTTCTTAAACAACACCCCTTAGTTATGTATGAGTGTTTTCTAAGCAATCCCTTATTTTCTCAATAGCTAGACTATTTACTCAGATCTTGTTTATAAGTGATTTATTGCAGAATGTTCTAACACTCAATTATTATGATGAATTTCATTTAACAAGTGCAATTATCTCCTCAGCCTGTCTGAAGTACCACCTGGGGCACGCAAACCATTGGCTGTGGACCTGTATTTTAAATAATGTGTTTAAAGGCCAGCTAGAGTATATTTTCAGTTAGCTAAATTCTGACTTTAAATTTACTGTAAACTTTACACAAAATCATATTTAAAATTAATTTTGTAGCTTTTCACGTGTTCTGCTGCGGTTTCATAGTCAGATTTAATTTGTAGATTTAAAGGTTTTAACCTTTTGAGACTCTCGTCATATCTGATAATGCTGTCAGCATATTTAATGAATGATCACAACAAAATAAACAACTTAAAAGTATTTCATGTTCAGTGAAAACGTGTTAGAGCTCTAAGCTTAGAGTGATTGTAAATTGAAAAAAAAACAAAAAAAACAAGCATGTTTTACTTACCTGTTCTGTGCAATGGTATTACACAGAGCAGCCCTGAACCTCCTCTTCTGGAGTACCCTGCTGGCACTTTTAGCTCCTCCACTTCTCTGTCTGCCACCATAGAAAGTGGCTTTCTATGAGTGTGCACATGTGGGCTCTCTCCTGAGCCAGGCTGTGTGTATCCATAGACACACACAGTGTAGTTCAGCCCTACCTCCAGCTCTCTGCTCACAGAATTTGATTGACAGCAGCAGGAGCCAATGGCACGGCTAGCAGATGGGTGTTTTATCAGGCAAAAAATGCACCAAAACACGAGGTAAAAAAACACACAAACGCAAGAAAAAGATGCTGGAGCTTCTTTGGGCAGTCCCATGCTTGACGCATTAAAATGTGCAAAAAAAGTGCTATACCTATATAGGGCCTAATGGCCAGTGAATGAGATTCATTTATATAAGTAGCTATCAGTGAATAGTCTAAGACAGGTCATAGATGAACCGACAAATGAACAAAATTTGTGTCCATTGTCAAATCATTTGGTTTTCGCATCATTAGTGCGCCAGCTGTGACATGCAATTTTTGTTCTGCAATCAAAAGTGCCTGATCCAACATTCAGGGTTTTGTTTTTTTAGAAAATCGAAGCAATCGATGGCAAACTTGCATGAGCTATTTTCTTTTTTCAATCGACAGAACTTTTGTCTATTGACTCGTCTATGGCCTGCTTAACCTGTGGCACATCTGCCAACCCATGTCTAATAAAATAATCAATGGCTCATTTTGCTCATGAAAGGAATGCTTCTTACATGGCTCATGATGTTACATGAATTTTACCTGCAGTACTATTAACCTCCCTAGCGGTCTGATTATGTCCATATTTCTGTGCTCAAAGAGGTACATTTTTTTGCATGGAAATATGTATTTTTTTATTGTAGGCCTGTAATTTTTAGGAATAACTCACTGAAATCTGTCCGAACAAGAGTCTAGTAAACATCCCGGGTATGTTAAAACTTGAAACACAAAATCATAAACTATAATTTCATAAATAATCATAAAAAATAATAATATAATAATAAATTTAATTCAATAATATAATCAAACCAAAAACACTGAAATTTGAAATATAGCGCCAAGTTCGCACATCACTGAGCAAAGTCGCAAAATCGTTTTCAGTGTCTGATGACGAATTTCCCCCACGAATCATTATCACTCAATTCTGCAAGTGGTTCTGATTTACTATCGCTGTTCTCTAGTCGGTCTAAAACGATTTTGACCAAAAGGGACGCTTTTTGGACTCCATGGACTTTTCTAAGTTTCCAGGCAGAAAGAACAGTAAAAATGCAGGCAGGGCGCAGGACAAAGCACTTGGGACAAAATGTATGTGAAATGGTTTGATACAGGAATGTTTTACTATGTCAAATTAATTTCTAAGAAAATTACAGTTTCTAAAAACTTTTAAATTTCCCGCCGGTTCCGGCCCCCGTATGTCCCGGCGCTTGCAGGGACTGGAACACGGAAGCCAGATGCTGGCATCGGCCGGAGGAGATGGCCGGGGACGCTGCAGGGGACACATCGCAGGAGCGCAGAACAAGGTAAGTGCTGCAGGGAATCCCTGAGCAACGCCGCATGGTAAGCCCGAGTGTAGCTCAGGGTTACCGCTTTTGGTATTGAAACTTTACCCCGAGCTACACTCGGGAATACCGCCAGGGAGGTTAATTCCTAAAGAGAATCTGCACCAAAAATGCAGCAAGCTGGAGCTTCAAAACCACTCTGTACTAAAATCCACAAATGGAAATGCATTGAGGAGCAATGAAGCTTAGTTTTGTGCTGCAATGTTATACAAGGGTCCCATCCTGAATGTTTGAGTTACTTTGTATTCCCACATAATGCACTTATGTATCTAAAATCTATGGAAAAAAAAAGGTTTTAAAAAATGTTTTAAAATATTTGAATTAGTAAAAATATACAAAAAAAGCTATATATTCTTTTTAACATTATCATTAAAAATGATTTTTGAATCGAATGTTCTTTTATTTGGTATGACTTTTCCATCCATTACCTTCAAAAAGTGAAATGTAATGGATGAAGTGCATTCAAACTTCAAACAATACCTTTATTTTCTGTTGACTCAAAACTGCAGTTTCCCATATACATTTGTGTTCGGCCTTAAATTCTCCAAGTATTTAATATTAATATCTCTTTGCTGACCACATTATCTACCTTTTAGTGTGTTTATTTTTTTTCTCTCTCTCTCTTCCTCTCACTGCCGTGGCTTAAACAGAACATCCCTTGTCAGTCTGGAAGTAGAGATAGACAAGAATGGTAAAAAAGGCTGCATATTGGTTCCTATGAAAACCTCCATGCTCCTGCAGAATAACAGAAGGTACATTTGATTTAATGCTTCTAAACCCAGCAGTAGCATGATAACTGCTTCTGTTTCATAGAGATTAGAAGCCCAAAGGTATCTTTCTGAACCAAAACTACCCTACCAGTGTTGACTCTTTCCGTACCATCTACAATAGAACTAAACTCGTAAAGTGTTCTTTTTAAATGGAAACAGTTGGTGGTGAATGTAAAAAGTAATGATCTGGACAGCAATACTCTAAATTAATAATTAAAAAAAGTAAAAACAAAAGCAAATGAAAAAAAAACTCTTTAGGGTGGTCAGACGATGGCATTCCATGTTTCTAAAGTCAACAAATGAGGTTTAATGTTGTTAAATGTAAAGTTATGCACTTGGGGGCTAAGAATATGCATGTATCATATATACTGGGGGGGTACAACTGGGGGAATTAATGGTGGAGAAGGATCTGGGGGTTCTGGTAGATCATAAGCTTAATAATGGCATGCAATGCCAAGAAAGCAAAATTCTTTCTTGCATTAAAAGAGGTATAGACTCCAGAGAGAGAGATATAACTTCCCCCGGTACAAATCATTAGTAATACCTCATCTGGAATATGCAGTTCAGTTTTGGGCACAAATTCACAAAAAGAACATTGGGGAACTGGAGAAAGTGAAGAGAAGGGCAATGACACTGATAAGAGGCATGGAGGAGCTCAGCTATGAGGAAAGATTAGAGGGACTGAATTGTATGTTTTTCTGAAAAGATGAGATTAAGGGGGATATGATCAACATGTATAATACATCAGTGGTTCATATAGAGAACTCGGTGTAGAGTTATTAATTTTAACATCATCACAGAGGACAAGGGGGCACTCTTTATGTCTGGTGGAAAAGAGATTTCATCTTCAAATACAGAAAGGCTTCTTCACAGTGTGAAAATGTGGAATAGATTCCCTCGAGAGTTGGTTATGGCCAGCTCAGTGGATTGCTTTAAAAAATACACAAAATCTAACTGTATACTAACATTTTTAGGTTACGTTGATCTAGGGAATATCCGATTTCCTCTTTTTCTGGGGGGTTTTGGGGGTTTTGTTTTTGCATTACTCTGGATCAACTGTGGGTATAGGATTGTGCATATGGGATTGTATTTTTTTCTTTTTTATTGGTTGAACTAGATTGTCTTTTTTCAACCAAACTAACTATGTAACAATGCCTTTGCTAGAAGGTGGACCTCTACCTATAATTTCTATAGAATTAGGTATTTCATCCAAATACCTTTGATGGTTTCAAAAAGGAAATCTTTTACCCCCATCAGGATGAATTGGTTTCTCTAACAAGAAAAAGGAAAATTAAAAACAACCATAACTATATTGTGCAATGTCATTCATAAATATTGTGAAAACAATCTCTTTTTGGTTGGCTGATGTTTTTTTTTGGCAAAATTTTAAAGTTCCCAACACATGCCACATGACATTAGGTCCGTCTTCTTATCCTGACCCGTGCTGTCTCAAATGGGTTGCAGTTTCTTTATCATTTTAATCTATTTCATCTACAATCATTTGAAATTACCAATTTTCCCAATGGCAGGAGTAGATAATTTATATGATTTTTTTTTGTGAAATTATCCATGACCAACATTTCTGTAAGTGTGGTTGAACTTTCCACTTTTTTTCGTGGAAAGTCCACTTTTTTCTTAGACAACTGCCTAACTGCTGTTAGAATTTCATCAATTGGTGTCTCTTCCCAGTAGGCTTTGGGTAATTGGTCTTGATGCCTAGTTTTTTTTCATTTTGTATACAGTGGGGGAGGGTAATAACCTGCCAGTTTTTTTTTTACCGTCTGTGTCCTATTGGGGAGATTTCCCTTCATTTCCATGTCATAGTCAAAACAGGGAGTGAGAGGAAATCTACCAAAGTGAGGGTATCCCTTCTCACCAGGCTCACCAGAATCAGAATTAGTGTCCACATTGGAGGATTTTCCCTATATTCCTGTTCTTGGGCGTTTCTTTTAATTTCACTCTGGATGATAATGGTAAACAAGGCAAATAGACAGGGAGATAGCACAAAAGTTTTGCTTTTAGTTATACTTTAAGAATTTACTCCACGTATTCCACTTTATTCTCAAACACAATTTGTCCCATACTATCAAGCACTTCCCATACTTGACTTTCACTATTACATGCAATAGGGATTACTTCAGCACTACCACATGACATGACAGTTAGGGTTTATTTACACTTGTTTTGACTTAACACACATTAATGAGCCTACCACTTTACTATGCTATTTTGATGTGTTTTTGATGCTTCAGTGATGCTTTTTTGAAGCTTTAATGAAGCTTGGCAAATGCCCTGTGTGTGCCTGTTGATTTTCTATTTGTTTTAAAGGAGCCCCGTAGAACCCTGGCTCAGTATTACCCTCACTCCACAGATCCCCACCTTATTAACACCTTTGTTCAGCAGAACCCCAGCTCATTAACACCTTTCTTCAGCAGATCCACAGCTCTTGGAACCATTGCTAAGCAGATTTCAAGCTTATTAGTACCCTCATTCAGCAGATCCCCTACTCAATAGTACCCCCAACTTTGCTGATGCCCCAATCAATAGTACTCTCAGCTTTTCTGATTCCCCCGCTCAATAGTTACCCACAGCTCTGCTGATCCCCTACTCAGTAACCCATAGCTCTGCTGATCCTCTGGTTTGCTGATCCTCCTCTCGCTCTGATCCTTGTTCACCTCCTGCTATATTGTTCCCATGCTGTGCACCATGTGTGACATTGCTAGTTTCTCCTGCTCTGGTCTGCCAGCTCTGTTCATCCTCCTTCATTCAGTCCTCTCTCTCTCTCTCTGGTTCACCTTCCTTTATAGTGTTCCCATGTTGCACACCATATGTGCCATCTGCTAGTTGCTCCCCTTTAGTCCAGACCCTGCTCACATTCCTGCTGCTTCGTGCTGCACACCAGATGTGACATCCGCACCAGATACTTCCAGAATATATACACATGAACCGTAACTGACTGCTGATGACATCGTTCTGGTTCACTTATTGGTTTCCCAGTGCATCCTGGGATATTTCATACCTGCAATATCTCCTGAACAAATCAAAGCTACCTCTGAATAAAAGCCCCTCAAAAGCTGTAGGTGCTCTTAGTGAGCTTTGTCAGACTTCTGTGGATGCTTTAGAGATGCTATGCACCAAGAAAGTGACAAGGGGTATCATTTTTGAAGCAAAGCAAATGCAATGTGTGAATAGGACTATAAGCTTACCTTTTTTTTTTAGTGACAGGGGCTTTGATTGGCATTTAGAGTGCTTTAAAAAAGCGTGTCCAATGCCACATTTTGAAGCATCTTAAAACAAGCTCTTACGTAGTTGGTTAGGCTTTCAGACTTGTTGAAATACATACTGTAGCTAATTTGTTTGTAATTTAGTACATAATTTAACTACAGCCTGTAAAATAGTCAAAACTAATTTTCTGTTGTTGAAGCTGAACTTCAAAGAGATGGTAAAACATAAATGCAGTTATGTACCTAATAAAAAAATAAAATAAATAAATAATTTAATTTAAATGCAATTGATATAAAAAATTATACTGACTTGGCTTCAGCCTCTTGTAATCCCCTTGTACAACTGCACTCTGGGAGATGGAGAGACAGTACCTGAGGTCAGTTAGATGCCTTACCTTCATATCCATTGACAAGTAACATGATGACAAGAGAGAACAAATATTCCTTAATTGGTTTACTTCTGCTTCTTCACTGTCCAACCATGGGCTGAGGTCAGAGAGGCGACCAACCGTAGCTATGTTGCAGGGCTGCGGTCAACTCAGGATTGGATGAACATAATTACAAATTCTTTTATTGGGTAAGACAGTTCTTGAATATGTATGTTAGCTGTGTTCTTAGCTGTAGTTCAGCTTTAAGTAATCCTCTTTGTGGTCTGTATTTTTCCAAGTGAGACATTAAGCATTCCTAATATCACAAACCATCACAAAAAATCTATAATATATGACACATAAAGCTGGAAGCTTTCAAGCACATTTTATTTTTTCTTGTAACATACATTACTGTAAGAACAAAAGGCTCACTGCAGAAATGTAAAGACCCATAAACTATTCTGTAATAAAGTCAACCATTTATTTTTTTTCCACAAAAAAAAACCACACACAATGCACACCAGACACCAATTAGACTTGGTTGTTCCGTTATCATTAAAATGAAACTGACACTGAGCCAACACAGAACCAATGGATAGTTAAAATACTAACACCATCCCTATAACTAGTACAAAAAAGAAGCAACCAAAAGGTTAAAAAAAAAAACCCAGGGGACTTTAAAGGCAGAAAATGTAAGACATGAAATGTGTTAAAAGACAGATAGTCAATCTTTATTATTAGTACCAAAAAATAGCCGAAAGGACAAGATAAAACATAATATGATACACCAAATGAATAATCCAACATATACCCAAATGCATTACAGCAATATAGATGCATGTCTTGATTGGCAGTGGTATAATCTTCCCATAATTCCCAACATGTTTCGGAACGGAGTTGCTTCTTCAGGGGAAATTACTGGTATAGTAGTTGGGAATTATGGGAAGATTATACTGTCTGACTATCTGTCTTTTAACACATTTCATGTCTTACAGTTTCTGCCTTTAAAGTCCCCTGGGTTTTTTTTTTTACCTTTTGATTGCTTCTTTTTTTATCTTTAAAATTAACAACTTACTATAAAGTTAAACAATTGAGCAGGAAGATTATTTTTTTATTGCTTTCTACTTTGTCACTTATTATCAAAACAATCTAATAACTAGGGATGAGCTAAACATCCCTGGGTTTAGTTTGCAGAAGTTGGGCTGAACATATCAAAAGTCTGAATGCTGAATCCGAACCCCTTTGAGGTCAAATCTGTCTAATCAATTTTCTTAATTTCTAAGGCTGATAGTCAAGGGATCAGCAAAAATAATGAGTAATTTCACTTTGGAACTAATAAAGTATTCTGAATGAATTCTTAAAAAGTGGATGGTGAGCTGGACACTGCTCTAGAGGACAGGAACTAATGCAAAACAAAATGCCATTTTGCAGGTAGCAGTGAATGTATTAATGCTGAAAGTGCAACTTTAAAAAAGGCACTATTCATTTTAACAAAAACTGTTAGGAGGGTCTTCTAAACTTGCCTATGAAGTAGTACATCTCTGCCATGTAAGCAAAGTAACAGAAAAAGTGACATTTACAGAAGTAGAAAAATGTAGTTTACCACCTCCTGTCCGGCCATTGCCTATAGATGGCAGACTGGAAGCAGCGCCTCTACTAGGTAATGTACCTGTACGTCAATTGGCATTGGAGGCCCCTGTGAGGTTCACAGGAGCCTCTGATGGATCTGTCACTCCGTAGGTCATAACATGCTTTTACCCCTTTGGGGTTCCTTATGATGTCTCCACTCAAGTGTAACCTCAAAGGCAATAATTCACTGGAGAGGTTGCACTCGAGTGGAGTCACTATAAGGAGCCCCAAAGTGGTAAAAGCTTGTTATGACCTGGAGATTTACAAGTCCATCAGTTGATGTGAGTGCAGTGGTGAATGGTGGTGAGAATCACTATGCATGATTTGCATTCAACACAAGTGGTGCAGCACAGAAAGAGACTGATAATATATGAAGATATTTATTATTTTAGTCATAACCAGTTGCACATTTAAAACATTTGGCATATATATTTCTTCACAAATTTTATATAGAGATATGGGATAATACAATTTTAATTTTTCATACCCCGTACCAGCATTCTGATCACCCCATATGTCATACTATTGTCCGGATCACCGCCATACACTGTACCAATGTTCTGATCACTGCCATACCCCATACCAGCGTCTTGATCAACGCTATACCCAATAACATAGTCCTGATCACTACCATACCAGCATCCTGGTCATCACCATACCTCATGCCAACATTCTGATCACCACCATACCTAATACCAACGTCATGATCACTGCCATACCTCATACCAATCTCATGATCACTGGCATACGACATACCAGTGTCCGGCATTTTAGGGTCTCAACTGATCTATTTTCAGATATATATCCTATAGTTTGTTGACTCTAGAACTTTCACACAGACTACATAATAAACACTTGTTTGGGTTATTTCTACCCCAAAAATGTAACAGAATACACTTTGCTCTAAATTTATGAAGAAAGATTATTTGCAAAATTTTATAAAAACTAAGCAACACATGTTGGTTTTTTTTTTCTACATTTTCAGTGCTTTTTCATTTATATAGAAAACAATTTAAAGAATTTAGTGGTGATCAAATACCACCAAAAGAAAGCTCTATTTGTGTAAAAAAAAAAAAAAAAAGGATAAACTTTTTCTGGGGTACAGTGTTGCATAATCTCACAATTGTCATTCAAAGTGCGACAGTGCTGAAAGCTGGCCTGGACTGGAAGGGGGTGAAAGTGTCCGAACTTGAAGTGGTTAAAATGGTGGTGATTCACATTTCCCTGCAAGCAGGGGCAGACTGACCATTTGGAAACTTGGGCACTGCCCTAGGGCCCGGGGTCAGTAGGGGCCCCATGAGATGCCCCTGGTACCTTTTTTCATAGGCTTTTTTGAGTTTGGGCAAGGACACAAGGGCCCCATGATCCCCTATTGCCCAGGGCCCCCTGAGTTGTCAGTCCGCCCCTGCCTGCAAGTGTCCTTTTTTTGTAAACAATGCAGTGGGGATCCCCCTAAAACACAGATTCCAGACCAGTAACCAGGGCTGGATCTAGGGGGTGCTGGGGTGGGCTATACCACCACAGATTTTACTTGTACCCCCACAGATCTCTTAGAGCTCACCCACTCCATGAGCCTGGCTGATGCAGACAGTTGATGTAAGGGGGCACTCTGATGGGGACAATCCATGTAAGTGGGCACTCTGATGGGGAAACCTGATGTAAGGGGGCATTATAATCTGGATATCTGATCATATGTAAGGAGACACTCTTATGAGGACAACTGATGCAAGGAGGGGCTCTATTAGGGACACTAATGAAAGGGGACATGATGGTGTCACCTGAAGTAAGGGGCATTCTGATGAGGACACCTGATGTACGGGTGCACTCTGATGGGGACACCTGATGTATGGGAGAGCACTGATGGGATCACCTGATCTAACGGGAGACTCTGATGGGGACACCTTATGCTCGATGGCACTCTGATGAGCACTCCTGATTCAAAGGGGGACTCTAATAGGACATCTTGTATAAGAGGGCACAGGCTTTGTTTAAACACTCAAATCTAATGACAATCTAATGTATAATAATGTTCCCTAGGTCATGACAGATTGTCAGTGACACACACACACTGTTGACAATATGACTCCTGACTTTTTTTTACTGCACCCTTAGATCAGATAGGCTAGATCCAGCCCTGTCCATAACAAGAGGATGAGGGCCTGATATATAGGAAGAAAACCTAAGATCATTTGGTTCTCCAGAGTTTACAATCTTTGGCCTTTCAGTTCCAGCTCTGTCAAAAAAATGTAGTACATATGCCAGCATCTAAGCATTTACAAAGTTAATGTGGAATTTCAGTAAAAAGAAAAAAACAAATTTTGATAGATCAGCTAAGCTAAAACATACAATAAAGGCAGGAAATGTACATATTTTAATGACAGGATATAGTTTTTTAGACCAAAGCAAGGGGGAGAATTTCCATTAGGGAAGTGACTGCTCTGGGCTTCAACAAAATGGCGGCCTCTAGAGAGAAGAAATTGGAGCAATGTTAGAGGCAATTTACAGCACACACTAATATTTTGGTAGCATAATTATTAATGTGTAAAGTATATTCCTTTTGGAAAAGAACATTCATTTTGATCAAATTGTTATAGGTAAAGGTATGCTTTAACACACCAGGATAAAGACTCTTACTTTTGAAAAAGGTGACACTTATTTTCAACAGTACAATGTGGCTTGACAGGTAATGTAAAATGACTAAAATAATGATCCTTATCCTTGTTTTAATTCCTTGTGAAATAAAACAAACTATATAGCCAAATTAAGAACTCAAAAAAATGCCTTTTTTCTGGGACTATCATTTTTCAGATTTATCTGAAAATGTCCACAAATATAAAAATGAAAATAGTAAAAATGAATTACAATTAAAAATAAAAAATGCTTCCGTGCTGCCTTGTCTTATCTGTCACTTTAGGCTGTCTAAAAGTTCATTATGGTGAATACAGCCAAGCTTATGTTGATCTCCAGAAACATCCTTTTTTTTTTGCCTGGTTATCTTTTCTTGTGTTAAACAGTTAATTGTTTTGACATAATGAGCGCATCATTTATAAAATATTCTATATATGAATGCATTCTTTCCATGTTCACCATAGCATGGAAATTTGCTAAAGGACACTGCGTTAATTGCTCATCAACATTACATGTATTATAGAATTAGAGGTTAGGTCATCAGTTACTTGTCCAACAAATCACGTTCTGAACATATACTTATCACGCAAGCCTCTTATATTTCTGCATGTGTTAATTGCCTAGAAGGGTTTTATGCAAAAGAGTTTTTTAATTTATATAACATATATGCATGAATAAGTTATCTACATTTTCAAGGATACCGTAACTATTATTTAAACAATGAAATGCATAACTTATAATGATGGGAAATGCATAAAAAAATAAGTTAATGTATGTGTAAACTCAATTACTAAAATCTCGTAACAGCCTTAACATATAAATGCAATTTCAAAAGTATCTGCAGTCTACATTAATCGCCTTCCCACCACCCAATAGTAGAACTACTGCTACAGGGTGGCAGGACTACACAAAGTCACGTGTATATATACAGTACGTGATTTTCATTCATGGGTAGGGGGCGCACGTGCTGCCCTACCCGCGCTACCATTGGCGGCTAGGGTTGTCAATCACCGGGTCCTGCCGGAGATTCACCACCGGCACCTGGCGATTATTGGGCAAAGCTAACAGGAGAGAGACCTGTGTGTAAAGAACACGGGTCTCTCTCCTGCCAGCAAGAACATGCTGCTGTGTATTTCTCTGCACAGCAGAGAAATACACAGCAGCATATCTACCTAGTAAAACACACACAGAACACAGTTAACCCTTTGATCGCCCCAGATGTTAACCCTTACTGCCCAGTATCATTAGTATACTGTCAGTGCTTTTTATTAGCACAGATCACTGTATTAGTGTCATTGGGATGTCAGTGGCAGTTAGTCATGTCCCACCCAGTGTCAGAAACCCCGCCGCAGTCCCACTATAAGTCGCTGATTGCTGACTTTACTTGTATAAAAAAATGAAAATAAAAATTCCAGTATATATACCGCCATTTGTAGATGCTTTTACTTTCATGTAAACCAATTAATTTACACGTATTGGAATTTTTTCTAGCAAAGACATGAAGCAGAATACATTCTGGCCTAAATTTATGAAGAAATTAGATTTTTTAATTGGATATGTTTCATAGCAAAAAGTCAAAAATCTTATTTTTCTTTTTCAAAATTATCAGTCTTTTTTGTTTATAGCACAAAAAATAAAAAATGCAGAGATGATTAAATACCACCAAAAGAAAGCTCTATTTGTGTGAAAAAAAGAGATAAATTTAATTTATGTACAGCGTTGCATAACCGTGCAATTGTTAAAGTAACGCAGTGCCATGTTGAAAAAAATGGCCTGGTCAGGAAGGGGGGTAAATCCTCTGGAGGGCAAGTGGTTAAAGAAACACCTGGTAATCCTGCCAGAAAGGTCTTTATTTAAAATAGAACTTTTTTTTAGTTTTGGATACAGTACAGATGTATTAAAACGCTTACGTTTTTACGTTTTTATTGTTGGTTGTCTGTGCCCCCGGTAAGGAGATTCACCCTCTGTATTTGTCCTGTTTACCATTATAATTGAAAGTAAAAGAAAATCCCACATTTTCGGTTGTCCCCAGAAAAGTAATAGAGAGGAAATCTTCCAATAGGGACACTAGTTCTGGTGACCTAGGGGTCCCTAAGGAATTCCATTAATTTGCAGTGATTTCCTCTCACTTCCTGTTTGGCTATGGGACAGGAAGTGAAGGGAAATCTCCACAATGGCAGGGGTTATAGCCCTCCCTTACTCTACCAAAAATAAAAAAAAAGTTTTGACTATAGTTCTACTTGAAGTACTTTCTGTTATAGGTAGATAGTCATTGGTCTGTCCCTGTCCCTGAACTGTGCTCTGTGTTGTCACCCTGTCACACAGATGATTGATAATTATAACACACATTAAAGAAATACCATGCAGTCTTCATTGGAATGCATGTACAACAGGAGTGGCCATAATGAAGATGCAAGATATCAGCTGCATTTATATGCTGTATACTGTAGGATGAAAAAAAAGTAAAAATAAGTAAATTATTCAAAAATGGCAAGTTTATAATGCATAGGTTAATATATTTTGTTTTTTCAAATTCTTTATTCAAAGTTCAGCTCCAGGGAGAATAAAAATCCTCCCTTGCAGTGGGGCTGCACTTGCACTGCAGGGGTGTAAGTCTAAGGTATAGGAAAAGTACTGCAAGGTGCATTTAACCCTTGCAGTGCAGGGGCAGTCCCGCTACAGGGGAGCATTTGTACTTTCCCTGGAGTTAAACTTTAGCATTTTGAACATGGAAAAAGCATTCTGAAAATAGAGAGGTACATAAAACAGAGGTTGAAATTACTTTCAAGAGTTAAGCAGATCATGTTCATAATGTATGCTATGAGATTATAAAGGCCAGTGATGGTAAACAGCAGATTTAAGGTCTGTTCTATAGCAGTTTTACTACTACAAGATGGCCCTCCTGTGCAAAATCACGTATATATATATATATATATATATATATATATATATATAATTTTGCACTTCCACCATAGGGGGCACACGTGTGCCACTGGCAGATTGCTTCTGCTGTGAGTGCTGGTGCACAGATGCCCACCTGCACCCGCCAATCACTGGGCAGGACACAGAACAGAGCTCTGCCTATGTAAACGAGGCAGGGCTCTGTTTTGACGGGGAGTGGGGGGGGGGGGAGTGAAGGATCATGTGTCAATGCAAAGCTGGGAACATGATCCTTCACTTTCCCTAGTAAAAGCACCACCTAGTGTGCACCAAGCACATAGCTAGAAACACAGTTAACCCTTTGATCACCCTAGATTTTTAACCCTTTCCCAGCCAGCGTCATTAGTACAGTGGCAGTGCATATTTTTAGCACTGATCAATGAATTAGTGTCACTGGTTCCCACAAAATGTCAATCAGTGTCAGTTAGTATAAAAATGTCCGCCGCAATATCGCAGTCCAGCTATAAGTCTCTGATTGCTGCCATTACTAGTAATCAAAAAAAAAAAAAAATTCTAGTCTATGTCCCATAGTTTGTGCAAAAGTTATAGCATCTACAAACTAATCTGTATACACTTATTGGGATTTTTTTACCAAAAAAATGTAGCAGCATACATTTTGGCCTAAATTTTTGAAGAAATTCGATTTGTTTTTATTTTTTGATGTTTTATAGCAGAAAATTGACAGTTTATAACTCAAAAAGTAAAAAACACAGGAGGTGATCAAATACCACTAAAAGAAATCTCTATTTATAAGAAAAAATGACATAAATTGTTATTTATGCACAGCGTTGCATGACTGTGCAATTGTCAGTTAAATTAACACCACAGTATAAAAAAAATGGCCTTGTCAGGAAGGGGTTAAATCTTCCAGAGGTCAAGTGGTTAATAAACAAATTGGGGTTGTTTTACTAAAACTGGAGAGAGCAAAATCTTGTTCAGCTGTGCACAGTAAAACAACTGCTGGCCTATTTGTATTGTCTTTTTCAGAATAAAACAAGGTTATGGCTCAGTGTCAGCCTGATAAAGGCTGGAGAGGTTCAAGGAGGACCATGGGGCAAATAATTAAGGGGATTCATTTGTTCGGCAGAATATCGGGTGACAAAAAAAGGGCTATAGCAGATGGTGAGGGTATATAGGAGGCTAAATCTACTTTTCAAGTGATCCTGTAAAGTCCAGAAGGATATAGGGTTTGTCAGCTGCCCCATGGATATAAGTCATAATAAGTTGTCTATAGAGGAGGGATCACAGTCTGCCACTTCAATACTTACCCATAAGGGCGTTCCCAGGTGGCATGATATTTTGTCAGTTGGGCAAGTTGTGATAATAAATACCTGGAAAAATGTGGAAGGCCAAGGCCACCACCCAATCTAGCTAAATATGAGGAGTCTTTAGAAAGTTTCCTCACTTTTATCCATATATATAGTGCAGAAACATTTTGAAGAACCCTCTTATAATGTTGATTTTGACAGTCAAGGTTTTATGGGCCTCCATACATTGTAGAGCTCTTCGCCGAAGCATTTGAAAAAAAATGAACTGGGGATGTAAGCAGGAGAACTCAGAAGAGATATAAGATTTGGGGTAACGGTAATTTTTACTGTCACCACTCTGATTATCCAGAAAGTTTGCAAGGGGGTCCACTGGGTCAGAAGAGAAGTTAATTTATGAAGCATAGGTGGGTAGTTGGCATGAAACAGGGCTTCACAAGTCATATTTGTACCTAAATAGGGCAGACTGTGGGGTATCCTATAAAAGAAAATGAGGATTGGAACAAAGTAAGATTGCAGGGTCAGAGAGGGAGATTAAGAGTTTACAATGTAGTCTAGTCTTGTTAACCTCAAGGCTGAGAATTTCGAAAAAATGGCATAGAACTTGGATTAGGTTAGCAGTCGATACATTGGAAGGTAAAATGAAGAGGAGGACATTGTCTACAAACAATGACATTTTTTGGTGAACAAAGCTAGCTACTATGGCAGTAAAATCTTGTTATCCCCATGACATAGTAAAAGCCACCTGTACCCAAAATATAAATTTTTACCCGGGGGGGACGGACTCTTTAATGTAAATTTTATTTTTCACTTTTTTTCCCATTCCCAGAAACAATAACTTATTGTGAACTTTAAGAACGATACATTTACTTTGTAGTGTCCACTGTTAAATTTCTATTTCACAGTTCTTACCAAAGTAAGTTTTATCCCGAGCATTGCAATTTCTGTAATTAACCCTTTGAGGACCAAGGGACGTATTTGTCCCATGTTTTTAATTGCGTGTATCATTTGATTAAGAACTTAAAACTCTTTTTTTTTTTTGGTTTGAGTCAAAATATTAGTTCTTATCAACAAACAACAAATGGATCTAGCTTTTTGCCAATTATTTCATGAAATGGCTTAGTTACAGCAACTGAAGTGTACGAACTTTAAAAACAAAAAAATTGATTCTTTTGGCGTTCCAAAACCTTACGGTCCTCAAAGGGTTAACCACACAAACAAGCATGTAGAAAAGCAGAAAAAGGAACATGTTATTTGTACAACACAATGCAAAGCTTTATGGTCTTCAATAACTTAACCAAAAGATTATTTGAGTATGAACTCTACAAAAAACATCCTACAGTAAAATGTAGAATTATGCAAAGCTGCTGTTTGGAAGCACAACTAGACAGGTTGTTAAACAATACATCCATTTATACATAAGCCATTCTTCAGAGGTCACTTAGCCCAGCCTGTCACAGATTTAGTTGTTAGGTACCTACCTTGTCAAAAGTGATCGCTAAAATGAAGCAGGTTAATGGTTCTCAAATCAGAATAGTTGTGTTAGGAGCTGCTGTAATTGCATTATTAGTACATTCTTTATTACAATTACATAACAGAGTACAGCTTTTAGGGGAAGAAACAAGTTGTTTTGTTGTCACTGGCTCAGAGAGTGGCAGACAGTTTGAACAGCAGGAGATTGTGTAAAAAGCTTATTATTTTAGTGTTGAAGTAGGAAAGTATTTAACCTGTCAAAAGATAAAGTTCCAGTATTTACCTGGCCTGAGTGAAACCTACAGTGGATATTAAAAGTCTACGCACCCCTGTGAAAATGTCAGTTTTTTGACAAAAAAAATTAGACAAACATAAATCACTTCAGAACTTTTTTCACCTTTTAACATGACCTATAAACTGTACAACTCAGTCGAACAACAAACCAAAATCTTTTAGGTGGAGGGAAGTAAAAATAAAAATCTCAAAAATATGGTTGCATACGTGTGCACACCCCTAAAACTAATACTTTGTTGAAGCACCTTTTGATGTGATTCCAGCACTCAGTGTTTTTGGGCATGAGTCTATCAGCATGGCACATCTTGACTTGGCAATATTTGCACACTCTTCCTTGCAAAAACACTCCAAATCTATCAGATTGCAAGGGCATCTCCTGTGCACAGCCCTTTTCAGATCACCCCACAGATTTTCCATCTTATTCAGGTCTGGGCTCTGGCTGGGCCATTCCAAAACTTTAATTTTCTTCTGGTGAAGCCATTCCTTTGTTGATTTGTATGTATGCTTTGGGTCGTTGTCATGCTGAAAGATGAAGTTCCTCTTCATGTTTAGCTTTCTAGCAGAAGCCCGAAGGTTTTGTGCCAATATTGACTGGTATTTGAGACTGTTCATAATTCCCTCTACCTTGACTAAGGCCCCAGTTCCAGCTGAAGAAAAACAGCCCGAAGCATGATGCTGCCACCACCATGCTTCACTGTGGGTATGGTGTTCTTTTGGTGATGTGCAGTGTTGTTTTTGCGCCAAACATATCTTTTGTATTATGGACAAAAAGTTCAACCTTGGTTTCATCAGACCATAACACAATTTCCCACATGCTTTTAGGAGACTTCAGATGTGTTTTTGCAACATTTAGCCGGTCTTGGATGTTTTTCTTCATAAGAAAAGGCTTCCATCTTGCCACTCTACCCCATAGCCCAGACATATGAAGAATACGAGAGATTGTTGTCACATGTACCACACAGTCAGTACTTGCCAGATATTCCTGCAGCTCCTTTAATGTTGCTTTAGGTCTCTTGGCAGCCTCCCAGACCAGTTTTCTTCTCATCTTTTGGAGGGACATCTAGTTCTTGGTAATGTAGCACCACTTGGTGGTGATTGTCTTCACTGTGTTCCATGGTATATCTAATGCCTTGGATATTCTTTTGAACCCTTCCCCTGACTGATACCTTTTAACAATGAGATCCCTCTAATGCTTTGGATGGTTTCTGCGGACCATGGCTTTTGCTGTAGGATGTGACTAAGAAAATATTAAGAAAGACCTACTAGAAGAGCTGAACTTTATTGTGGTTAATCAGAGGCACTTTAAATGATAGCAGGTGTGTACTGACTCTTATTTAATATGATTTTGAATGTGATTGGTTAATTCACCACTACATCCCCAGTTCTAAGAGGGTGTGCACACTTATGCAACAACATCATTTAGTTTTTTTATGTTTACTTCCCCCCTAAAAGATTTCAGTTTGTTTTTCAATTGAGTTGTACAGTTTATAGGTCACATTAACGGTGGAAAAAGTTCTGAAATTATTTATCTTTCTCTCATTTTGTTTACATCACAGAAACCTGACATTTTAACAGGGGTGTGTAGACTTTTCATATACACTGTATATAATGTAGCTGTACTGGAAATTGTCATCTAAATAAATTATTTTTATTTCTTGTATTGTTAGCATTAACACACACTGAAATGTGTAAGCAACTCTTCCCCTCTCCCTCTGTGTCAATACTCATGCTAAAGAAAAGTGCAGGAAAAAAACTGCTTAGACTGTTTGAGTTTCCCTACCTCCTGCATGGTCTACCACTTTAAGTAGTAGTTGAGCCTGTCCCCAGTTGTGTATTTACCATGAGACAAACAAGGCATTTTCCTCTGGAGGCATTTTTCAGGGCAGCAGCGCCACCCCCAGAAGAAGTGGCAAGAGGGATGGGGACCTGGTGGGAAGGCTACATGGATAGTTGGCCAGCTGCAGGTTAAATCTTGTGATCTGGTGATGGTGACTGGCGGTGGTGACGGGGGGAAGGGGGGTGATAGCAGCTGATTGGTTTTCAGCGGCCAGGGGGGTGCCGGCAGGCAGTGGAGGGTGGGGGCAATGGGGGAATGATGTTGGGTGCTGGGGGCAGCCAATTCTTGTGTTGCCTAGAACAGAATAAAACATGAATACACCACTGCCTGTTCCCCTTAGGTCTCGGAGCTTGCATGGTGCTTTACAGAGACAGATACATGTTGCTGGATAAAATGCAGAAGCTTGTAAAACAGTTTTTATTAGCAGTAGAATAATCTCTTGCTACTGCAAGTGGTGAACTGCATTTCCACCTGACAAATGCAACAGTTGATTGAAAGCCCACCAGGCCCCCTTTGTGGGACCGCAGCAAGTAAATCTGTCTCTACAGGGGCAGATACAAATCCTGTTAGCGAAGCAGTTTGTGGCACAGGAACCATCATCTACACCCTGACAGCTTGTGTAGAACACTTTATGAAAGTCGAAAAAATAATATAAGCAGGCTTTTGAGGCACTACACTGACTCAATACTTTAGTTTAAAAAACATTTTTTTACATTTCATACAAATTCTCATTTGGATCTTATACATTTTAAAAGAACAGCAACTAATGCTTGTAATAACCTGCTTGTAAACATTGGCTGACGCCCGCTATATTAATTCAAAGGTAAGGACTGAATAAATCCAACTAATTTTTTTCATCAAGATAAGGTAGACAGTGTAGCATAGGTGGTATTAATAAAGCATAATAACATTTAATTCACATTATGGAACAACAGTAAAAATGAAATATATAAACTTGCAGAATCCATCCTTGTCCTACTGGGTGGGATGTTGAATACCGTCTAAACCTCAGGCCTATAATGAAACTACAGGTTATTGTTATGAGATGTAATATCTGTGCTGTCATTGACATGTTGTATATGAAAAAATGTACTTCCGTATGAATGAACCTGCATACTCTTGAAGAAGCGGAAAAGATTTCTGAGGAAGGAATGGAATGCATTACGGTAAAACATGTTTAGGCTTTATAACCACTTTAATCAATAACCAAATTAAACACTTACATAAATTTAATCTCATTAAAGCATTCAAAACATACAATATCAGCAAAGCTTGCCAGGTGTAAATTACCCCCTTATTTTGAAACAATTTAGTCAATAATGCTTTGCAAATGTATGAGCCTTTCTGATATTGTATGTTTTGGAGAACACAAGAATTCGCAAGAATTTTATAAACTTACATAATCTGTCCTTTTTCTACCCGGGCAGACTTTAAACAGTGTCTCAACCCCAGGGTCTGTAATGAGACTTGAAGGTTGTGTTAGCAAGCCTCCAGATGTGAAAGGATGATCACAGGCCTTATAATAAAGAATTTCTTATCTGGAGTTCATGATAGTGTCATGGTAGTGTCACATGGTAGGCTCGGATGTTCATGGACTTCCATTGCTGTATCCCTCCCGGACAATACCTGTTGAGCGGAAATACATTGGGTGCAATTTTTGATCAGTGACATCATTGTGAATGCCTGGGGGGACCATTGGCAAAGCTGTTTTGTTTATGCTGTACATGCTGGTCCTTCAATGCTTCTATGTGATTGGCTTTTTATATAACAAATCCAGATAATTTTAAATCCTACACTATGAGCTTTGCCCTATGTTCTAATGTTCAATTTATGACATTTGTTGAGCCAGAATACTGGTAAGCAGGAGCGGACTGACAACTCATGGGGCCCCTGGGCAATAGGGGATCTTGGGGCCCCTGTGTCCTTGCCCAAACTCAAAAAAGCCTATGAAAAAGGTACCAGGGGCATCTCATGGGGCCCCATACTGACCCCGGGCCCTCAGGCAGTGCCTGAGTTTCCAAATGGTCAGTCCGCCCCTGCTGGTCAGATATTATAGCTGTGTGACAGGCAGGCACATGCAGGTCTCGTTGTGTTGAGATCTTTACATCTGGTAAGGAGCTGTAGAGTGCTGGGGATACGCACCAAAGCTCTTGTTTGAGTTTGTAGTGGTTAACTGTTGGCACTTTTTTTCTTCACGATTGACAAAGCATGGGATTTGTCAATAAAATGTTTATTGATTGTTTTTTGTGTAATCATGGATACAGCAGTCACATACTGTATATATCTCAGTTTTTGCACTAATATTTGCCAGTAGTTTGGCATGTTGGCTTTTACTTAAAGTGATCAGCACATCTAATTTAATGATTATCCATGGACAGAACAATTGAAAGCCACTGAAAGTCCGAGTCTCAGTGACAAGATTAGTTATAAACTCTTTTATTGGTCTACTAATATAGCTTTTTGCTGCTTATGGGCAGGGGCGGACTGACCATTTGGAAACTCGGGCATTGCCCGAGGGCCTGGGGTCAGTATGGGGCCCCATGAGATGCCCCTGGTGCCTTTTTCATAGGCTTTTTTGAGTTTGGGCAAGGACACAGGGGCCACATGATCCCCTATTGCCCGGGGGCCCCATGAGTTGTCAGTCCGCCCCTGCTTATGGGTATTTTATCTTTTCAACTATAAGACTCTACCTTGAGATATATATAATATATTGGGTGCTGACAAAGCTATGAAGCAGGACATGAGGCTGCCTATTGTCCCATATTGAAAGAACTTATGGAAAGTAATCAGGAGAGGTGCATGTGATTATTTGACAAGACTGTTCTAACAGCACGTCTAGAAACTGGAAGAGATACTGCATAGGACCTATTACAATAGAAAGACACCTGGTAGAGGCATTATTAGACTCTGAAAACCTTGTTAACTTGGTGATTGCAGGTTTGGTGGACCCTAACAAGCTTCGCTCAGACCAAATGGGAATACCTTGTATACATGCCATGGCAAAAGACTACCCTATTTGGTGCTCTCAGTGGAGACACCCAATGAAATTGTAAAACTATGTAATGGAATGGTTAACTTGCTACAAAGTGTAATAATAGTCTGTGATATTCCTTTGCTTTGTGAATCAGTTCTGAAAATCCGTGAGGACGTCGATGACGAAAAGCTTAGGGCGGTGCCTTTGGATGTGAGGTTCAGAATACTCCTGGTTTGTCTGCATGTTCCATGTGCATGTTTGGCTGGGTCTGAGTCGCCTATATTCATTATACATGCTGTTTACACTGGTGTCAGTCTGGACACCTTGCTTGTAAGTGCATTTCTTTATTAAAGTTTGATGCTTTTTAAAACATACTGCACCATGATTGCTCGCTTTTTTCTTTTGAGTGACGGTCTGATCATCTCAGTTTGGATACTAAATCACCTTTGGAGTGGATTTTCAACTTTGCAGCACATCATGTGTTGGAGTTCATCCCTCATTTCTTCAGTGTTGTTGTCACCATATTATTAATTTCTCCCAGAATAACAAGTACTATATGCTGGTTTTTCAACAATCAGCATATTACTCTGGTGAGTTCTATTTAACCATTTTTGGTGGTGGATTTACTTGGTGATGAATTATTTTGGACATTTTTGATTATTTGAACTTTTGGACTTTTTCGTTTTTGCTGTATTTTATTTTGATTTATAATATTGTTTCTTATTGTTTCGTTATTTATTTTCTTGTTATACTTTTGCATGTATTTAAGCGCAACCTATTTTTTTGAAGTTCTTAAAATGGTATAAAACAAACAGTACAGAAGCATCTTGTGACACCTTCATACAACCTTTTTTTAAAATTGTAAAATGTGGTACTCATGAACATTTTTTATAGACTTGCTATATCACATAGAGGTTGAGCAGGAAGGGACCTGCTCAACCTTTACTACACAGACAAAATCCCTGTAGTTGCTGTGCTAAAGAAGATCCACCCCGAAACTGGTCAGTGGTTATGCTTGCTAAAGACAGCATCTGCATGCTGTCTAACAGGATCCACTACAGAAATAACTTCTATGCAGTAAGTTCTGAAAATATCTAAAATAAATGTTACTGTTTTTCCTGAACCTGATGGGGTGTTGAAAACTTTTGGGGAGTCAAAGGAAACTGCCCAATGGCAGAAATACAGGATATAATAGATATATTGGTGGTCATGAAAGACCAGTTGTGGGATTCCATATTGGTAAGTTCTTGGAAAGATGTAACTGATGATTAACTGGGTACCTCATGAACCAGAAGTTAGCTTTGTGTACCCATTTTCTTAAGGGTACCATGACATACCATGGAGCATCTCTCAGTCTTGAGTGGCAGTATGATCAAAAAATAAAAGGCTCAAGCCTGAGCTTCCTGCTTTTTTGTACACTGGCCAGGGACCCAGCAAGGAAATGTTGATGGATGAAACATGGCCATTGTATGCTAACAAAATGTGATCCTTCCCACTGGTCTGAGCAGAGGGGGAGGGTATGTGAGGCATTGGATAGCAGGATTGTGGATGGTGCATATGTGTCACCTAATTTTCTCACTTGACTGATCCAGAGAAAACAATGTGCTTTTTCTCAGTTTTATTGAGTCCTCTGTCCTGAAGCCCAGAAGTTTTGTAGAGCTTTGCATAAGAATAAGCCTCCATTCTTACATACACATCTTGCCTGGTAGCCAGGTAATATGGTTGTCACAGTCAGGGGTCAGGATCAGAGGCCAATAGCTATAGTAGTGGAAAGGTCCATACAGAAACTAGCAGGATAAATACACAAAGAGGTCCTCCTGGCGGCTGACACGGGCTTACCTAAGGCTCGGGGTCTAACTAGGTGGTCTCCACCAGAGCTACTGATAGCGGAGATGGGTTTCACTAGTATCAAGTTGTGGTCCCCAGGATTACTCCACCTTTCACATAGCATAACTCAGCCCTCTTATCTTTCTACTTGCTTTTTACTTTCTTAAAAAATCTACCTAGCTTTCCTCTACTGTATGCAATAATAATGAGGGCGTTAGGGAGTAATGTTTACCATGATTAAATCTGCTATTACTGTGCTTGCAGATCTCATTAGAAGAGTTAACTAAATATGCACACTGTCCTAACAAAGGGTCAAAGATCTCAAAGCGTGGGTGTTGTACATTGTGTATTAATGCATTTAAAAAAATGACTTTGTCTTTAAGCTAATTTTGCATTGTTGGAAGCTATTCTATTCAAAAGAAGCTGCTGGTAGAGTCCTGTGTATAACTCTGCTTTCTAGAAACAACTAGGAGGTATGCTATTTGAACTGTAACACGAAACAAACATATAGTAAGGGTTCTCAAATTTGACTACAAAAATGTAAATGTAAATAAGCCCTTTGCTGTCACCCATATAAGGTATACAGTAGCATAGAACATGTCATTATCAGGGGTCAGGTACGGAAGCCAGTGACGTTTACATGCTCACACAAAAACTAGCAGGATAAATACAAGGGCAGATTCCACTGGCAGGTGATGTGGGCTCACCCAAGACACTGGGTCTAAGCAATAACCTGTCTTCACCAGAGTTTCTAATGAGGGAGATGGGTTTTGCTGCATGCTAGTGCCAGATCTCAGTCGCAAGGACCGCCCCACCAGGAGGTGAGCAAGCCAGGGTAGAGATGTAGCAGGTAGGGATCAAGCAGAAGCGTAGTTGGTAAATAAGCCAAGTGTTGGTAACAAGTGATTGCAGGTTGGGATCAAGTGGAAGTGTAGTTGAGGAACAAGCAAAATCTATTGGTAATAAGAGATAGTGCAGATATGGATGGCAGCAGGAGCACAAGAAGCTAAATATTGGCTAGAGAAGAGCACAATAACCTGGCAAACAGGAAGTGCATAGGTATGGCTTAAATGGGAAGTTCAAGGGAGAAGCAAGGAGTTCAAGGTTCAACAGAAACAAGATACTGTAGAAAGTATGGTTTGTCCAAGGTAGCAAGCAGGAAATTGTCCAGCACCTCAGGTGGCTCAGCAAGAGCAATGGCCAGATGGTCCTGAGTTTAGGTCTGAGTCCTGAGAAAGGCATTGGTCTAATCTGTACACAGGCCTATATACAGTATATGTGTCATGGACTTGCCAACTACAGCTGGAGAGAGCCTAACTTGACCACTGTTGGGTTTACTAAGAAGTGTAGTCTAAGACAGGCTTGGCCTTCTTCAGAGCTCCTGGGGGTGGAGTGCTGCTTCTTGTTCCCAGGCTGCTACCCCAGTTCCTGACAGTCAAGGCAAAGTGAGGCAAAGGCTTCAGTGGCGTGCTGGCCAATGGGGGGGTGGGGGGTTAGTACACCAAAATTTGCAGGAGTCACAGGGGCTGGAGGCTATATGGTATACAAGATTTCTGGGAACAGGTTACAGCTTAAAGGTCAGGATTTCCAGGGTGAAAAGGCTGAGTGCTGACAGAATGCTAAAAAGGTACATGTGTTGCCTGTTTGTTTGGAGAAACAATTTGGAAGGGTTAGTTACCGCAGGGGCTGACTGAGCATTTGGAAACTCGGGCACTGCCCGAGGGCTCAGGGTCAGTAGGGGGCCCCACGAGATGCCCTGGTACCATTTTAATAGGCTTTTTTGAGTTTGGGCAAGGACACAGGGGCCCCATGATCCCCTATTGCCCGGGGGCCCCATGAGTTGTCAGTCCGCCCCTGGTTACCTGCTTGGGCATGCAGGTGTTTTATTTGCTTGGACCTGTGGACCTGTCATACAAAGTCCTCCTGCATCAAAACTATGTTTGTTTACTTCCTCACTGAATAAAAGTGTAGGAAAAAACCTGCTTGAATTCTTCTTCTTGATTCTGGGTGTCCCTGTCTGTCGCCACAACAGCACATAATGTATATACAGTATGTGTGTGTTTAGATTATTTAGATTAAACTGATCTACAATTACCCTTTAATTTATGCTAGGAAGCATCCAAGACAGTGCTAAAGAGAGCTAAACACATGTCCATACCTAACAGTGCCAAGAATGGTGGTGATCACTTTTAAAAAGCATTCAGGAAAATAAATCTGTATAATGTCATGCATTGATTGATGATCTTCATAAGCCAAGTTTCCACATTTCATTTTCATATTGATTTGAAATACTAAACTGCTTTAAACCGATAAATTATACATGTTTGTTGACATATTTAACTGATCTGTTTTTCAAGGGGGATTTAATGCTTACATTTTTATGTTAATGATATAACATGCTACAGTGATAAAAAAGAACATGTACAACATTATACAATGCTGTTATCTTTCCTTAAAGTGAACCTTTCCTAGGTGAAATATAGGGGCAACTATGCAAAATGAGGAAGTCAAAGTATCAAAAGTACTGAAGCCAGAAGACCAGTGTGACAGCCAGGAAAACAGCATTTTTACTACCTTGCTGCATTCTTATTTCCTTCCATTTTGCATTTACTGATGCACATTTATATTCATCACAGAAGGCCCTTTTCACACCACCATCAGTTATGGGAAAACATGCACCACAACACATTTGTTCATGTGTTGCAGCACACTGTATTACCACACCCTATTTATTTTGAATGGGCCCCAATGTAGTAGATTTTTTTTGGTAGATGCCCAGCAGTGACCTTGGTTAAAAAATGAGGTTTTCTTCCAGATGTCCTCATCCCTGTATGACCAAAGATAATAATTTTTTAATCTGTGTTCTGCAATGTTATGCTCTCTGTATGTGGATGTGCTAGTGCAGTCTCATCCATCCAGATCCCTCTTAAGCCATCCATTACCATATGTGATATGCCCAACAAATATAAAATGTATGTGAAGAGCAATATAAATATAGGAATAACTGATGGGACATATAAGAATCATCTCTACACAACAGGTTAAACTTGACACCTAAAAATGGTATAGGAAGAGAGGGGAAAGTGTGTGTGTAGGGGAAATGGTAAGATTGAAGGAAAGAAGGGCGTATAGATGGTGGTATGGTGGGAAAGAGGGGGGGGGAGGGTGAGAGAAGAGAGGAAGCATATTGGAGTGAATTGAGAAACAGGAAAAAAGGTAACAAGAGACCAAGAATGAAAAAAAGCAATAGGAATATATATATATACCGGTATATATATATATATATATGCACTGCTCATAAGAATTTAAAAGAACACTTTTTAATCAGAGTATAGCATCAAGTCAATTAAACTCCTGGGATATTGATCTGGTCAGTTAAGTATTAGAGGGGGTTGTTAATCAGTTTCAGCTGCTACGATGTTAATGAAATTTACAACAGGTGCACTAGATGGGCAATAATGAGAAGACCCCCAAAACAGGAATGGTTTTACAGGTGGAGGCCACTGACATTTTTTCCCTACTCATCTTTTTTTATTGTTTTTCACTAGTTTTGCATTAGGCTAGGGTGAGTGTCACTACTGGTAGCGCAAGGCTATTTTACATGCTAGTGTCCTTTTAGACTTTAGGCTCATTAAAAAGACACTTAATTGTTTATTTTCAGAAGGAATGCACATGCTTTCTGTCTGAAATAGTGGCCTATCGCAAAGACCAAAGAAACTGCCCATCAAATCTGTACAACCTTTTCTGTCTTTAGTCTCAGAAAAAAAGACATTCGTGTTTTATTGCCAGAGGAAATCTGCCTGCTCTTGCCAGCTGAAAGAGTGGCCTATCAAAAAAGGATTAAAAGCTGTGATGCAAGGCTGTCCATTTTTTCTGTTTTCAGTTTCAGAAAAAAGACACATTTTTAACTGTCAAATGAAAATCTGCCTGCTCTCTTTCTCTGTAATAGTGTCCTATCAAGATGTTTTAAAAGCTGTGTGACAATTATGTACAGTTTTTCTGTCTTCAGTTTTAGACACTGTAGTTTTTTATATCCAAATGAAATCCGCTTGATCTCTCCCCCTGAAATTGCATCCTAGCAAAAAAGGTGTACATACTGTCCACAAATCAGTATCATTTTTTCTACTACAATCTCTAAAAAAGTTACACTGTTATGATAAAATTATATCTGCTCTTTACCTCAGACATTGCATTCTAGCCAAAAAAAAAAGAGTACATACTATGTAGCAAATCTGGACATTTTTTCTGTCTTTGGTCTCAAAAAACATATACCAGGATTTTTCATTTAATGATAAAACCTCCCTAAACTCTCCCCAATTCATTTTTGCTCTAGTAACAATGCTTACATATTGTACAGCTTGTCAGTCCAATATTTTTTTTTCTGACATTATAAATGCTCAAACATAGTGGCCCAGTAAAACTGCTTACACAACATGAATCAATTCTATACAATATTACTGCATGTTGTCTTTGTAATAACATTGTCAGGAATGGACTCGCCAATGGTGGTGGGACTCACCTGCCTTGTGGGCTGCAGTACCAGGGCTGGCCAGCGGGTGCTCTCAGCAACCAGAAGCTCACTCCTGCAATCAGCTATCACCTGAGGCTGATTGCAGGAGGTGTATTTAAGGAATGGCCAGATCTGCAGTCAGTGCCTTGGTGTATGTTTCCCATGAGCCCCTGTACCTGCATCCGGTCTGCTTCCTGCCTGATTCCTGATTCTGCTTTGATCCTGACTCTGAATGAACTGCGCCTGTCCTGACCTCAGCTATTCCTGACCACTCTCCAGCCTGCTCCTTTGGTACCTTGTCTGCCTGATTATTCCTGACCCGGCCCGTCTGACTACGCTCTGCCTGCTCCTTTGTGTCTTGTCTGCCCAATGATTCCTGACCCGGCCCGCCTGACCACTCCACCTCACCAGCCCTGACTGCTCTTGTCTGTGTACATTCCGTTATCAGTTGGAGGTTTGGTTTTGTAATATTGTGCATTTATATTTGTGTATAATCTTTAATAAATTATATTGTTACACCATATTTGAGCCTGCGTTTCCCTGTGTCAGTTCACGCATCTCTGGTCTTACCGGAAGCCCTGACAAACACACTCTAGTTGTTACTTTAGGATCAAAAATTAAATAATCTCTCCGTCTTAGTTTGCTGATCCAGCCACAATCAATCTTCTTCCATACTCTCCGGCCACCGTGCTATATGTATGGCTGTTGTTTCTAAAACATGGCAATGTTATTTTTTTTGTTTGGCAAAACATCCTATAATATCCTTACAATTGGAACATCAGAAATATTTTGTGGCACATTTTGTGGGTTGCCACATTTTGTTAAACTTTGTATACAATACAGAGTGGTTCTGCAAATAAGAACACAAGTGACTTGTTCTCTGTTTGGAAAATACTGTTACATTTTTAGAAGTAACCTTATTTATTAAGTATATTTTTAAGCATACAGTATAACTTTGTGATTGCATTTAGCTATTATAAGATCTAATATGTTATGCTGTGAAACTTGTTTTACAATTGTTTTTGAATTGGTGTACATTTTATGGATTTAGCGTTATTTTTTTACAAGTGTATATCTCGACGTTAGATTTTTTGCATCTGTTCCTTCCACCACTCATTCTGGTCTATTGCTGCTGCACAAAAAAATCTGTTGTTTTACAAAAAAAATACCTTGAGTGAAAATCAATTTTATTGAGTTGCTGCTGCTGTATGTAAGCCAAGGAATATGCAAAAGTAAACAAAATTATTACACTTGCAATTTTTATGTTCTTTAAAAAAATGCCTTTTTTTAGGCATCAATAATCTCTCACATTTTTGCATTGATGCATGTTCCCTCTGGCAGTATCCAGCTTACCATGTCCTTTTTTGACAATCCTTTGCCTATTAACCTTAAAAATAGCAGAATTGTTGTTAAAGATTTGGCTCCTATTGGCTTCAATATACATCTCATGAGCTGAACGGAGGTAAAATAACCTCATCACTTCAGGAAGATGCCTCCAGGCAAAACGTACGTCGAAGAAGCTTGATTTCTTTATATCCGGGCTCTGGTGACGTTACGCCCGGCAGTAGCAAAAGTGAGGCTTGGAACGCACATTGGCCATCTTGTTGATTATACAGGCAATACAGTAATAATGCTGGTGCCACTTCATAGGCACTTCTACATGTGAGTGTTTAGAGTTTGTCTATGATTTGTGTTGCCTCAATAAATACTACACTCAGAATGGCTTAATCTCTTTTGATTCCTTTGAGTGGTATGGCAATAACCAACAAGGAGTACCTGTCTTAATCCCTCTTTACACCTTTTGGATAATCTACTGGCAATTTTATATCACCTTTCCTGGCTATATATTTATGACATGTGGGTGATTGAGACCATCTTTGGAGGAGCCTCAAGAGGATGCCTTGGCTTATACAGTTGCAAGAAAAAGTATGTGAACCCCTTGGGATTACGTGGAGTTTTGCATGAATTGGGCATAAAATGTGCTCTGAATGTCATCTAAGTCACAACAATAGAAGAACACAGTCTGCTGAACATAATACTACACAAACATTAGATGTTGCCATGGTTTAATTGCACATAACATGTAAACATTCACAGTGCAGGGAGGAAAAAGTATGTGAGGCCCTAGCTTAATGACTTCTCCCAGAGCTAATTGGAGCCAGGAGTGAGCCAACCTTGACTCCAATCAGTGTGATGATATTGGATGTGTTGCTGACAGCTGTCCTGCCCTTAAAAAACACACACCTGTTTTGGGTTTACTGGTTTCAAGAAGAACTGTCTGATGTGAACCATGTCTCACAGAAAAGAGCTCTCAGAAGACCTACGATCAAGAATTGTTGACTTGCATGAAGCTGGAAAGGGTTACAAAAGTATCTCCAAAAGCCTTGATGTTCATGTGTCCACGGTAAGACAGACTGTCTACAAATGGAGAAAGTTTAGCACTGTTGCTACTCTCCCTAGGCGTGGTCGTCCTGTAAAAATGACTGCAAGAGCACAGCGCAGAATGCTGCATGAGGTAAAGAAGAATCCCAGAGTGTCAGCTAAAGACCTACAGAAATCTCTGGCACATGCTAACATTTTTGTTGACACATCTACAGTAAGGAAAACATTAAACAAGAATGGAGTACATGGGAGGACACCACGGAGGAAGCGACTGCTGTCCAAAAAGAATATTGCAGCACGTTTGAAGTCTGCAAAAGAGCACCTGGATGTTCCACAGCACTACTGGCAAAATATACTGTGGAGAGATGAAACCAAGATTGAGTTGTTTGGGAAGAACAAACAACACTATGTGTGGAGAAAAAAAGGCCCAGCACACCAACATCAAAACCTCATCCCCACTGTAAAACATGGCGGAGGGAGCATCATGGTTTGGGGCTGCTTTGCTGCCTCAGGGCCTGGACGGATTGTTGTCATTGATGGGAATATGAATTCCAGAGTTTATCAAGACATTTTGCAGGAAAACGTACGACCATCTGTCCGCCAACTGAAGCTCCGCAGAGGATGGGTGATGCAACAGGACAATGACTCAAAGTATACAAGTAATTCAACAAAACAATGGCTGCAACAGCACAGAATACGCCTTCTGGAGTGGCCCAGTCAGAGTCCTGACCTCAACTCGATTGAAATGCTGTGGCATGACCTTAAGAGAGCGATTCACACCAGACATCCCAAGAATATTGCTACACTGAAACAGCTTTGTGAAGAGGAGTGGTCCAAAATTACTCCAGATCGTTGTGCAGGTCTGATCTGCAACTACAGGAAAAGTTTGGTTGAGGTTATTGCTGCCAAAGGAGGGTCAACCAGTTATTAAGTCCAAAGGTTCACATACTTTTTCCTCCCTGCACTGTGAATGTTTACATGTTATGTGCAATTAAACCATGGCAACATCTAATGTTTGTGTAGTATTATGTTCAGCAGACTGTGTTCTTCTATTGTTGTGACTTAGATGACGTTCAGAGCACATTTTATGCCCAATTCATGCAAAACTCCACGTAATCCCAAGGGGTTCACATACTTTTTCTTGCAACTGTATAATACAATGCGATATATGGCCACCTGAATGGGGTCATATAGGTCTGGTGAGCGAGCCATTCTTTTTGTTTCTCACCGAGGTGTGGATGTGTGGATCTTCTTGTCACCACTATTGAGCCCAAAAAAAAAGGACTATTACACTTTATGTTATATACCACCATATATGTTTATTTGGCACATGGTGGAAGCACAAGGATTTTTTTATTAAATTATGAAATAATATATGGATAATGATTTGTTAGTTTGATGAATAGTTTATTTACACACTGTTCACCCACAGACAAAACAATTAGCAATATATTTGGTTCACACAGGGGGACTTATCGTTACTTCTATGCACAGCACCTATCTGTTTTACAATTAGTCTAATTTCTTTTTCTGTTGGGAAGCTAGTTAGATAACACAACCTTATCGTTACTTCTATGCACAGCACCTATCTGTTTTACAATTAGTCTAATTTCTTTTTCTGTTGGGAAGCTAGTTAGATAACACAACCTCTGACACTTTGTGAGCCTCCAATAGGGTCATCATAGAGCCCCAGAAGATGTGTATTCTGTAAAGCAGTTTAGAAGAACAAATTGGATTGTAAATAATTATAGGATGTCCAATGAAAAGGTTCATTGTGAGAGAGAACCAGGGATGGACTGACAAATCATGGGGCCCCCGGGCAATAGGGGATCATGGGGCCCCTGTGTCCTTGCCCAAACTCAAAAAAGCCTACGAAAAAGGTACCAGGGGCATCTCATGGGGCCCCCTACTAACCCCGGGCCCTCGGGCAGTGCCCAATTTTCCAAATGGTCAGTCTGCCCCTGGAGAGAACTAAGCAAAATTGATGTAAGATCATGGCCAGATCATGAAATTTATAAATATCAAAACTTAGGCAAACATAGGAAGGCAGGAGCTGAGAATGAAGAAAACATTTAGTGGGGATGGGAAATGTGAGAAAAATCATGATTTGTTGAATGTGCTTTGGGTGAAATTTAGAGAGAAGATCCCTAAAAAATTTGGATATAGAGTTGGGACATGAAGAAGAAGGGATATGAAAGGATATCAGAGAAATATGCTGTCCATTTGTGTCTACACTTGGGAGCAGGGTTGAGTTTGAATCTCCACACAGTGTAAGTAGGCTTTGGAAATGGGTAACTTCCCTGGACCAATCACAGTTATTAAAATAATTTAACAATGCTTTATGATTTAAATATATATGTTTTCATCACAGAGGGCTTTGAAATGATATTCCATGTTGCATGCATTAGATATTTTGTTACATCTCCTAATCCCTCTTGTGACCAAATGGGCACACATTATTGAGTAAAGAATTGAGCCAGCTATGTAAGCCTGTATTGGCCTCACATGGTTAATCACAGACCTAGCAGAATGTAAAGCCTATACAATGTCACATCTCTTGCTTTTTTTTTTTTTTTACAATTTTTTACTTATTTCTTCATATTCTAATTTACCATAACTGGTACTTGTAATGCATACTGTGAATGGCACCTCTGACTCTTTTTAATATTTAGATGAATTTTTGGTTTTGTAGCCTTTAAACTATGAAATTCAGCCCAGAAGATGTTTTTACTGTGTATTTTATGCAGCATTAATACATCTACATAAATCATTTGCTTTTCTTTTTATGGCAGTGGTAGTTATTTGAACATTGACTCATATAATCAGCATTTATTTTATCCAGGAAAAGCACTTTTAACAAAATTATCTTGTACTAAAAGGGAGATAATAGAACATTTATGCTTAACGCATGTTTTGTCTACAACCAATAGCTTACCCATGCAACAACATTTTCTAAACTGGTATACAAAGAAAAGTATAAACAAAGCTAGATAGAAATCGGGTCTCAACCATAATACACTGCTCAAAAAAATTAAAGGAACACTTTTTAATCAGAGTATAGCATCAAGTCAATTAAACTCCTGAGATATTGATCTGGTCAGTTAAGTAGCAGAGGGAGTCGTTAATCAGTTTCAGCTGCTTTGGTGTTAATGAAATTAACAACAGGTGCACTAGATGGGCAACAATGAGACTACCCGCAAAACAGGAATAGTTTTACAGGTGGAGGCCACTGACCTTTTTTTTCCTACTCATCTTTTCTGACTGTTTTTCACTAGTTTTGCATTGGCTAGGGTCAGTGTCACTACTGGTAGCATGAGGTGATACCTGGACCATGCAGAGGTTGCACAGGCATTCCAACTCCTCCAGGATGGCACATTAATACATGTCATAGCCAGAAGGTTTGCTGTGTCTCCCAGCACAGTCTCAAGAGCATGGAGGAGATTTCAGGAGACAGGCAGTTACTCTGGGAGAGCTGGACAGGGCCATAGAAGGTCCTTAACCCATCAGCAGGACCGGTATCTGCTCCTTTGTGCAAGGAGGAACAGGATGAGCACTGCCAGAGTCCTACAAAATGACCTCCAGCAGGCCACTAGTGTGTCTCTGACCAAAGAATCAGAAACAGACTTTATGAGGGTTGCCTGAGGGCCCAACATCCTCCAATGGATCCTGTGCTTACTGCCCGGGACCATAGAGCTCAAATGTCATTCGCCATTGAACACAATAATTGACAGATTGGCCACTGGCGCCCTGTGCTTTTCACAAATGAGAGCAGGTTCACCCTGAGCACGTGTGAAAGGGTCTGTAGGAGCTTGAAGAACAGCTGCCTGTAACATTGTTCAGCACAACCGTTTTGGTGGCAGGTCAGTGATGGTCTGGGGAGGCATATCCATGGAGGGATGCACAGACCTCTACAGGTTAGACAATGGCACCCTAACTTTCATTAGGTATAGGGATGAAATCCTTGAACCCATTGTCAGATCCTATGCTGGTGCAGTGAGTCTTGGGTTCCTCCTGGTGCACGACAATGCCCGGCCTCAAGTGGGGAGAGTATGCAGGCAGTTCCTGGAGGATGAAGGAATTGATACTACTGAATAGCTCCCACGCTTGCCTGACCTAAATCTAATACAACACCTCTGGGATATCATGTTTTGGTCCATCCGACGACGCCAGGTTGCACCTCAGACTGTCCAGGAGCTCAGTGATGCTATGGCCCAGATCCAACATCACCCACTCTTCTAACCACCTGAAGACCAAGCCTTTTCTGTAACTTTTTGTTTACTTGAAAAAAATTTTTTTTGCTAGAAATTACTTTGAACCCCCAAACATTATATATTTTTTTAAAGCAGAGGCCCTAGAGAAAAAAAACTGTAGGTGTTGCAATTTTTTATTTCACTCAGTATTTGCGCAATGATTTTTCAAACACAAGTATTTTTTTTAAAAAAACATTATTTAGAATTTTAATGCACAACAACACAATACATTGCCCAATTGTGTGATAAAATATAAACGATGATGTTACGCTGAGTAAATGGATAGCAAACATGGCATGCTTTAAAATTGCTCATGCCGTTGCACCGGTGACAAAATACATACATTTTCATTATCCATAGGTGACACATTAAAAGCCTTTAAAAGTCACCACTGTGGATGTAAACAGGATATCTAGTGCTAGAATTACTGCCCTTGATCTGATGTTCACGGTGATACCTCACATGCATGATGCAATCTCTGTTTACATACTGCCTCTTGAATTTGCCTTTGCGCATGTGCACGGGGGTGGAGGTGAATGTATTTATTTTGCTTTTTTAATTATTTTTACACTGTCCCTTTCATTTTTTTTTTACAATCACTTTTATTGTTCCTAGATTGTAAGCTCAAAAGAGCAGGGCCCTCGATCCCCTCATGTTTTGCATTGTATTGTTGTTGTTCTGTCACCTGTTCTGTCCCCCTTTGTAATGTACAGCGCTGAGCAAACTATTGGCGCTTTATAAATACTGTATAATAATAATTGTTATCACAGGGAATGTATATTACCCCTGTGATAGCATTAGGCAGTGACGTGCTCTTTTCTGAGAAATCAGGGTTCTATTAGACTATAGATCTCTCCTCTGCCAGTAAAATATCTGATCACACAAAGATCGATGTGATCAGATGCTTTCCCAATTTTACAAATGGCACTGTTTATATTTGGTAAAATGGAAATGATGAAATGCTCATAGCTTCTGGTCTTTTAGACCATATTGGAGGAATTCCAGTTTCTGATCAGCTCTATTGTCAGCCAGCAGAACTGCCTTGGGTTCCCTGGTGTGACAGGAGAGCCCAAGAAAACTTTGGAAGGAAGAGGGAGGGGTGCTGGTGTCCCTTCTTGCTGCTTGTAAAAGTGATCCAGCAGCTAACTAGTGCCTAGGATTTGACATGAAAGACAATTGCCAGCTGAAATAAATGATACCAGGATGATGCCTGTAGCTGCATGCATCATCCCGGTATAACCATTCAAAGTCCAACAATAAACCAGTACATTGCTGGTCCATGTTGGGTCCATATATGTAACAGCAGAGAACATGAGCATATGATGAATTGGCTCTGGGGACCAAAATTACCACAATTCATTCTTTTTTGTAATGTCCATGTTGAGGGTTAGGCCCAAAAAAAATGTTTAGTTCAGAATCCGTGATAGGTTTCCATGCGAATTGTCTGGCAAGAGCAGAATTTGGGTGGGTGGCGATGTATTGTTGTGCGTATTAATTGCTTCAATCGATACAAATCTTCTGCGAAAAATAGCAGAGGGGCTAAATGCTAGTGCTGGCAGCGAACGGGAACAATCCTGCTAACACTGCGTTTTTGGGGACACTATAAAAAGCAGGCACTAGTATAGTTCTGTTCATGGTCAATACCTTGATCAGTACAAACACTATACTAATAATGGCTGTGATCAGCGACCTATAGCATGAGTGTGATAAAGTGCGGGCAATCTAACACTAGCTGACCTGACCCTGGCTGGGAGAGGCACTAACTTACCCTGACACTATCTGATGTCGCTAGTGGCAGTAATACAGTGATCAGTGAAAAATTCTATATACTGACACTGTACTGATGACACTGGCTGGGTGTTGGTATGATCAAAGGGTTCATAGGGGCAATCAAAGAGTTAAATGTGCTAATCTAACATGTGCATGTAAAATGTAGTGCTTTTACTATCCCCGCTTCAGTCTATCATGAATACTGCGGCCAGATTAATCCACCTTACTAACCGCTTTGTATCCGCCACCCCCCCTCTGCCATTCCCTCCACTGGCTTCCGATTGCCCAACGGATCAAATTCAAAATGCTAACCTTGACGTACAAAGCTGTTCATAACACTGCCCCAAACTACATCACCGACCTGATATCCAAATACCACCCTAAACGTACTCTCCGCTCCTCACAAGACCTCCTACTCTCTAGTTCCCTGGTCTCTTCCTCCCATGCCCATCTCCAGGACTTCTCCAGGGCTTCCCCCATCCTCTGGAACTCCCTACTCCAGTCCATCAGACTATCACCTACCCTACTCTCCTTTAGACGCACCCTGAAGACCCATCTCTTCAGGGAAGCCTACCCTGCCCTCAGCTAATTGCTGATCTCCTCCACTCTTCCTACCACTCCATCCCCCACAGCTATCTCCTCCTGTACCACTATCCCCTCCCTCCTAGATTGTAAGCTCCAAGGAGCAGTGCCCTCGAACCCCTCGTGTATCGAACTGTATTGTTACTGTACTGTCTTGTGTACTGTCTCCCATTGTAGTGTACAGAGCTGAGGAAACCGTTGGCGCTATATAAATACTGTATAATGCCCAGAAATAGAAAGATTTAAGATTGCTTTGCTTTGCCCAGACCCGTTTCTCGCCTGCAGATTGTTGATGGGCAGGTGGCAAGTAGTTTCTTTCAATAATCTTTCTTTCAATCTTTCAATAATTTTTTTAAAATTTTTTTGTTTTAACAATTTTTTTTCTTTAAATACTTTCATCAGAGTAGTGCAATGTCACCATAGTAACATGCACTTTGCTGTACGATATACATCGCTGGACTTCAAGTGGTTATACCAGGATGATGCCTGAAGCTACAGATGTCATATCATGGGTCCGTTTCACTCACCTCTTTGCCCTGTATTGGGTGAAATCAAAATTCTGCAGAGATCAACACCATGATATTGATAATAGTTGTATGCTGCTCTTAGCAGCATCCTCCTATGAGTCCAGGGGAAAGAGTAATGCCCCCTAGGTACATAGGTTCAGGAAGCCTAACCATGACTTCCTGCAACATTTTACAGCTGTGCATCATACAGTAGTTCAGTCTGTATGAGATAATGCAGCATTCCTCTGTTTCTTCATATATCTTTACTTTTTTGTCATGTTGCTTTCTGGTATGCTACAAAAAATGGAGGAAGGAGGTTTTCATATTAAAAAATAGCTGAACAGAACAATCACTTTTTGTATATGAGCACTGGAGGACCTCAATCTAAATTTTAGTCAAGGATCCTATGGTTTAAAGTTCCACATAAGCACTGGTATGCATTTCTTGCCTTTACTAGTAGTATGTTGCTGAAGAGATGAATGTCTAAAGAGAGACAATTACACACTGAATACCTCGTCTGTTCTTGACCTTGTAAAGTACAGACTTACTCTTTTAGAACAGAAGAACCTAACATATAAACCTTTCTTGAAAACTGTAATTGTCTTAGCTCAACTAGAAAACGAGCCAAAGAAAGTATATAACCTCTGTAGAATCAATACTTTCTTGAAAATTATACTTAAAATGTATTTTTAGTTAAGGGTCAGTCCAGACATATAGCCGATACAATTTCATCTTTTGTCTGAACATCAGTCTAAGGTAACTGCCTTTTGATTTGTTACACAATTTAAAAAAACAGCAGTCCACTGAACAAATAAAATTAGGTTAAAAATATAAAAGATATATATAAAAATAAAAAAGATATATATATATATATATATATATAAAATATATATATATATATATATATATATATATATATGATATATATATATGAGATATATATATATATATATATATATATATATATATATATATGAGATATATATATATATATATATATATATATATATATATGATATATATATATATATATATATGATATATATATATATATATATATATATATGATATATATATATATATATGAGATATATATATATATATATATATATATATATATATATATATATGATATATAGATATATATATATATGATATATATATATATATATATATATATATGATATATATATATATATATGAGATATATATATATATATATATATATATATATATATGATATATAGATATATGATATATATGATATATATATATATATATATATATATATATATATATATGATATATAGATATATATGATATATAGATATATAGATATATATATGAAAGATATATATATATGAAAGATATATATATATATAGATAGATAGATATATAAAATATATATATATATATATATATATATAAAAGATATATATTAAAAAAATATAAAATATATATATTTTTTTTTTTTGTAACTTGAATGCCACAAATGGGCACAATGCAAAAATATAGATATAGGTCCAAACTGAAGGAAAATTGACTGGACTGTACAAGGATTGCACACTTAGGCCCATAGTTGTACTATAATAAGCAGTGGTAACAATACATTATAACATTATTTGGCTTCATAAAATTCAAGATTGCAGAATTATATAAGGAATTATTGATAAATGGTTGTCTAATTTAGTTACCCGAATATTAACATTACCTGTTCATTCATATTTTGGCCATGGGTTTTCAGAAGCTGTAAAGATTGAGATTTGTAAAATAAAAGCTGGTCTTCTAAAAATAAAAGCTGGTCTTCTAATAAATATGTAATAGAATTTAGAATTTACCTGGAAGTTTAAGGGCTCAGCCTTTCAAATATTTAAATGCAAGGGGAGATCGGGACCTTTCCTTGAGTCAAGGACATATGTGCTGGGAGCGCGCAGGGCACATGCTCTCAGCACATATGTATTTTCTAATGGCATGCAAATATGCGGCCGCTCGGCGTCAAGGCCCAGATGCCAAGAGGCCGCATATTTGCATGCACTCGGTGTCAAGGGGTTAAGAATATTGAACATTTGATGTTAAAGGATAAGTTCACCTTTAGTAACATGTTACATCTGCACTTTGGGTGCAGGGGTGGACTGACAACTCATGGGGGCCCCGGGCAATAAGGGATCATGGGGCCCCTGTGTTCTTGCCCACACTCAAACCACACCCAAAAAAGCCTATGAAAGGTACCAGAGGCTTCTCATGGGGCCCCCTACTGACCCCGGGCCCTCAGGAAGTGCCCGAGTTCCCCAATGGTCAGTCCACCCCTGTTTGGGTGTAACATGTTACTATGCAACACCACCCCCTTGACCCCATCACCCAACCCCTGTGACAGTGAGCAGTTGATTCTCTCCATGTTCCCGCAGTCACATTGTAAAAACAATGCAGCTTTGTGGGGCTCCGCCTACACAGCGGTGTTATTCATTCGCTGCACTCTGTGAAATTAGATACTACAAGTCCCATCTGCCACAGCAGCAGACATACTTATAGTTTCAATGGACTGTGAGAGCACTGATGAGCATGCTCATAGTCCACTCAGCTGTCTTGAAGCTCTGAACTGATAGCCCATACAGAGATGCATGCACAGAACTGTAGGAAGACTGTGCAGGAGCTTGACATTCCACCAGTGATCCACTGTTTGAGGGTTCAATGCTCTGCAGGCTCCTGATAAAAAAATAATACATTTGTTTACCTGCAAAAAGATGAACTTAGCCTTTAGCATGATAAAGTTTATATTTAGTGATTGGGTTTATATATGCATTTATTCTTTGGATCATTAAATCCACCTGTATCTTGGAGAGAATAACATCCACAAAAGAGTAAAGGTAGGAAAGATAGGTACGTCCTTTCTTTTTTTTCAAGCATAACTAAGTTTACATAAACCATTTTTTTTATTATATACTGACTACTCACACTAACTACAATTGATTGTATAAACATTTCTACAGAAATATTGGCTAACCCACTGTTTTGTGGTTTTAACCACTTCAATACTGGACACTTATACCCCCTTCCTGCCCAGGCCAATTTTCAGCTTTCAGCCCCTGTCACACTTTGAATGACAATTGCGCGGTCATGCAACACTGTACCAATATGAAATGTTTATAATTTTTTCACACAAATAGAGCTTTCTTTTGGTGGTATTTATTCACCACTGAGTTTTTTTCCTTATGACTGGTACACATGGGCCGAATATTGACCGTTATCAACCAGTTCACCAGAAACCTGATGACTTGGTGGCTGTTGGCTTGTAGTTTTTAATGCACTACCATGACACTGTAGAGTTCCGTGGTAGTTCATTGAAGCTTCCTGTCAGAATATCTGCTTGACCATCCATCCCGCAAGCAGATATTCTGACAGGTCTGCAGAAGACCTTCATGGCATCAGTGATCTACTGATCACTGGTGCAATGCTTTCCAGGCTCCTCTCAACAAAAATAATAAATGCACATTTTTTTACCTGCAAAAAAATGTGCATTTATTATTTTTGCCCAAAGGATGAACTTATCCTTTAAAGTAACACAGTTCTGAATAGCAAAAAATTGCTCTAATCACAAAAGGGGTAAAAGCTTCCAGAGGTCAAGTGGATATTTGCTTTAAGTACCCTAGACTGACAATGGTCCAAAGCCAAACCAGGCCACTCAAGCCTACCCGAAATCACCTGCAAGAAAGTTGTAATGTGTGCTATATTGAAGAATTTTTGCCTTTCAGTCTCTGGGTTGGTCCAAATGTGTGTTTCAGTGGAGAATTAAACTACCAGAACATTGTCATATATTTTCTTGGCAACTCTATGTATGAGCTCTATACTTGGCTTTCTAGGTCTGCAAATCTGCTGTGACCATTATAAGAGGTTTCCATTCTTATGGATGCATTTTCAATTTATATTACATTATAGAACATGTAATAGGTGATGCTGGAAGAAACAAATGTGGGTACATCCAGGTTTTAAGGAACAGAGCTGAGATTTATGGCAGACAGATCTTGTTATTAGAATGTCTGGCACATATAAGAAGCCAGATATAAGCTTTGCAACTATAAAATCCCCTTTTGAGTGAACCGACCCTTTAAGAAATTATTATGATTATAAGAATACAATTTAAAAAAAATGCAAAATAAACTTTAAAAAATAATACATTGTACTTTGAGTTGAATTTTTATGTCTGCATGTATTATTAATTAATGAATTAATAAGAAAAGACACAATTGCTCTGTTGATAAACTCCCCAATATAATCACAAAAGAACAGCTATTTACAGATTAAAGTTAAGTCACTCAGAACCATTTTTAGCTGCCAAGAACCCTTTGATTTCCATGTAATCAGTTGACAAACAGAAGCATTTCTTGCTGATGTATGAACCTGCTAGATAGTATTTGCTAAATGAATGTACAGTAATTGCAGATAACATGGCTTTGGTAAGTTCTCTGTGTTCATGACTTTATAAAATAGAACTTTTCAATAAAAATATGAAAAATTACAATTTATTAGGTCTAGAAATCGATTGACCATCACCATTCAGCTAAGTTCTCTTTTTCAATATTATTTAAAACTTGCCACAGAATAAGTTAGGGTGTGAAGACCATCTTAATTTCAGTTTAAATCAGCTAAACATATTCTAGGTATACCAAAACCAAATGAGTGCAAAGTCCTAAAGCTGTGTTTTTTTGTTTTTTTTTAGAAAACAACCACAACCTAAGTAGAAAATCCTTTCCCCTTGCCAGCTGTAAAGAAGGACCATTGCTGCAGAGGTCTGAAACACCCCTTGCTGCGTCTGACCTATGGAAATGAAATCAGTAAAACTCATGCTTCCTGCCAATTGGTGATTTTTAGCGACTTATCAGGTTGTATTATTGGACCTCTGCAGAGAGACCACTGCTTCCACACAGGGAACAAGGCTCCTTCGCTGCAGCATGCTTTTGGGGGACATACCTTTCTACTAAGGCTGTGGTTAACTTGTAAAGAGAACAAACTGTGAAACTTTGCAAACCATTTGCTTTGCTGCACCTAGATTGTATTTATCTGATTTACACTAAGGGCAGCACAGCGGCTTAATGTTTAGTACTTCCGCCTGGCAGTACTCGGGTCTTTGGTTAAAATCCCAACCACGGCACCACCTGCCTAGAGTTTGCATGTTCTCCCTGTTCCTGCATGGGTTTCCTCCAGGTACTCTGGTTTCCTTCCACCTTCCAAAGATATGCTGGTAGGTGAATTGGATCCTGTCTAAATTGGCCCTAGTATATGTATGTATGAATGTAAGTTAGGGACCTTAGAGATTGTGCAGCCCTTGAGGGTTAGTGACTGATGTGAATGTACAATGGGGCAGCACAGTGGCTAAATGGTTAGCACTTACACCTGGCAGTACTAGTGTCGCTGGTTTGAATCCCAACCCCGGCACCACCTGCCTGGAGTTGCATGTTTCCCTGTGACTGCGTGGGTTTCCTCCGAGTACTCCGGTTTCCTCCGACACTCCAAAGACATGCTGGTAGGTGAATTGGCTCCTGTCTAAATTGGCCCTAGTATGTGTATGTATGAATGTGAGTTAGGGACCTTAGATTGTACGCCCCTTGAGGGTTAGGGACTGATGTGAATGTACAATATATTTGTAAAGCGCTGCGTAAATTGAGGGCGCTATATAAGTACCTGAAATAAATAAATATATATGTACCCCGTTTTGCATGTTGTTCAGCTTTTCTCTTTTTTTTTTTGTTTTAACCATTTCAATACCGGGTAATTTTACACCTTCCTGCCCAGGCCAGTTTTCAGGTTTCAGCGCTCTCACACTTTGAATGACAATTGCGCGGTCATACAACATTGTACCCAAACTAAAATTTTATCATTTTCTTCACACAACTAGAGCTTTCTTTTGGTGGTATTTATTCACTGCTGGGGTTTTTATTTTTTGCTAAATTAACAAAAAAAGACCAAACATTTTGAAAAAAACACGTTTTTCTTTGTTTCTGTTATAAAAGTTTACAAATAAATAATTGTTCTTCATAAATTTAGGCCGAGATGTATTCTGCTACATGTCTTTGGTGAAAAAAACCCAAATTAGGATGTATTATTTAGTTTGTAGGAAAGTTATAGAGTTCACAAACTATGGTATAGATCTGAATATTGATCAATCCTGAAGTACTGACAGCCAATCTAATTTCTTGAGGTCCAAGAATGTCAGAACAGTACAGATATCCCCCAAATGACCCCTTTTTGCAGAGTAGACAGCCCGACGTACTTAATAAGAGGCATGGCGAGTTTTGTGAAGTTGTATTTTTTTGTCATAATTTTTTGGAAAATGAAAAAATTAAAAAAATTAGTTTCACTATTTTTTTGTTTACATATTGTCACCAGTGCAGTACAGCGTCATCATATAACTGGCATGGTGGTGAACTGGGAGACTGACTGGTGACAGCATGAAAAAAAAAAATATATATATATATATATATTTTATTAAATTTGTTTTCTTTTTTTTAAGATTTTTTTTCATATTTCACTATGGCCAAAGTAGTACAATGTTACCATAGTAAAAAAAAAAAAATACTGATCACTTCCCCAAAGTAGTAACTTTGGGGAAGTGATCAGTATTTTTTTTTTTTTTTACACAACTTGCTTATAGCAAAGAATTACTTTGCTATTAGCAAGCATTTACCTGAATGACATCGATTCATTCAGGTTTTTTTTGTGCTTAGCTGTGATTTGGCCACAGCTAATCACATGACATGTGCAGGTGATTAGCTGTGACCATTCACAGCTAGACACTAGTATACAATGGATGGCATGAATGAAGCTATCCATTGTATACAACTGTCATGTGACCTGCTGTGATTGGTCACAGCAGGTCACATGGTACCGGCAACGGGGGCCGATACTCAGATCTGTCATCGGCCGTGTCTGAGGAGCACAATCTGCGCATGTGCGGGAGGACGCCATTTGGAGTCCACCCGGAACGCTAATGACATTTGTCGGCCACCATTCGGCCATAGGGCGGGCGGCAAATGGTTAAAGAGGATTTTTTTTTTTTGCTGGGCAGAATAAAAATGCAAAACGCAGCAAAAACATGGCAAAAAAACCCACTACCATGCATTTCAGCAGATTCTCCATTGAAAATCTACTGAAGCAAAATGCTGCTTTTTGCTTTTAAAAAAGTCCCTGGCCCTTCCCAAAATGTAGCAGCTCAAAAAAGCTTAGATGTGAACATGTTCCATAGGAAACCATGTTAAATAGACCTTAGTATATTTCTGCAAAAAGCACAAAAAAATTCACACTCAAAGCTCAAAGCTTGACGCTCAAAAACACTCAACCAGTAAAATCCCATTATTTCCAAAGGCCCTTGTTCACACTTGAGTGTTCTGTCACCTGTAGCAAAAAGCCTGTCACTCAAAAAAGTATGTGTGCTACTTTTCAGGCAGATCTGAGTGTTTTGTCCCCTTAGACTTGAATGGAAAATGCGTGAACAGTTGGAATGAGCGTTTTTTTCAGGCGTTTTTAGCTCAAACAGCAGCTATTTCTATTGGCCACAGCAAAAAATTACCTATAATATTTGCAAATCTGCTCAAAAGAAAGCTCAAAAACGTCTGAAAAAAAAAGAAGCTTGAAAAAAACTCAGCTCAGTGTGAATGTAGCCTAAAAATATAATCAACATTTCTAGGACATATTTCCAATGTCCAAGAATGTGTCCACACACTTCCCACTCCCATGCACATCCTTGTACCACCTCCTGTAGGGAGAAAGCAGAAGTGACAGTCCTATAATCAGGAGCCAATAATAGCAGCTTCGGAATAAATGATCGCTGTAGTAGCCAATTACAATGATTATTTTGTGTAAATATTTACAAATGTTACAATGCAGATAACCTAGTGGTCCTCAGAGACAGTGATCTGTCAGCGGGGGAGCTGCAAAAGTGATGAAAAAAAAAAAAAAAAAAAAAAAGAATTCTTACTATTGTTGTTGTAGATGTTGATAAACCCCTATCAACCCTTATTTTTCATTAATTAATTTAATCTCTGTTATTTTTCCTACTCAATTCCTATCTATTCCCTAGCTACTTCCTTCTTGTTTTCTCCATAGCTCTCTCTTTATTATCGGTTAATTAACTCCTTCCCTACCTTATCTCATAGTTATTTTTTTTTTTTCGTATTTTTGCATGCGTTTTTGGTTTGCTTTAACAGGTTCCTTTAGGGCTCATGTACACGGGACATTGGGAAAACTCTTCTGAACGATGGAAACTGACTGCTGGAAAACGTAGGTTAAAAAATGCCAGTTTAGCCGCGTTTGCATACCTCGTCTATGAGCATTTATGTTCATTTGCGTTTAGAAGCGTTTTTAAAAGATAACCTCAGGAAACCTTCCCAAATGCCCAGAATGCACTGAAAAATAGTAAAAAATTAACTATTTCAGACAATTTGAGAGGAATAGAGAGAGCAGAAGCAGAGAGCGCAGTATGTGTTGAGATGACCTGTCTTTTCTGGTTGAATTCACTATGGATCCCATCATGAGCATAATGAGGCACGTTCTACCATTTTTTCCTTTCACGTGAAACCTGGAATTGACTGCGCTGGTGTACCGGGTCCATTTGAATACATGGAAAATGCTTTGCATGCATTTCTGATAAAAAAAGGCTCTGGACAGCATCTGGATACGGAACAGTTAAAAAACGCTTCTAAATGCGGTTAACCACGTTTACAAGCATTTACATGCGTTTACAAGCATTTGAGGCGCCGGTAAAATCTACTCCTGAATGCAAGTTTGGTGCGTTCAAAAAAACGACTGTAAACGACTGTAGATGGCATAGTGTACATGGACACATAAGAAAACATTCGGGAGAGTTCAGGGGCTGCTGAAAAAAACGCTGAACAGCTCCTGAATGTCAGTTTAGGAGCTGCAGAGTACATGAGCCCTTAATAGGTTGCTTTTATTTATTTATTTCAGGTACTTATATAGCGCCATCAGTTTACACAGCACTTCACATATATATTGTATATTCACATCAGTCCCTAACCCTCAAGGGGTGTACAATCTAAGGTCCCTAACTCACATTCATACACATATTAGGGCCAATTTAGACAGGATCCAATTCACCTACCAGCATGTCTTTGGAGTGTGAGAGGAAACCGGAGTACCTGGAGGAAACCAACGCAAGCACAAGGTGAACTTGCAAACTCCAGGCAGGTGGTGCCGTGGCAGGGATTTGAACCAACGACCCGAGTACTGCCAGGCGGAAATGCTAAGCATTTAGCCACTGTGCTGCCCTGTTTATGTTTCTTTTGAAGGTCCATAGCTGTGCTATATATATAGTGACATGGGGGTTGGTTAGGTCAGTGGCAGATGCGCTTTTTGGGGAAATCCATGCCAGTCTGAACTGTATTTTAAGGACCTGGTAGCCCACTTTTATTATAACAGATTAAAGTACAGTCCACAAACTGGCTCACAAAGGGGTTTCAGGTGCACACAGCAAAAACAGGTAACAAAATACCAAGCCACCTGGAACTTTTGGTTCACTCAGCCTTGGCTACAGCCCCTTGCTTCACAGGCCCACTCCTGACCTCTAGGTAGGGGTTCTCCTGACACCAACAGAAAAAACAGCAATTGAACCAAGGTGCTAGACCTGTGAAGCCAATGTTCAACTTAGTGCCAATAGTCCTGATGTCAGGATTTCCTACATGAGGATAAGTAGGAGAAAACAAAACAATGAACACATAATACCCAGCACAAGGACAGAGGATATGATGAGTGTTGGTGGCAATGTCCGGCTTGAATTGAACTGCTGGACTGCCTTAGCCTATATTGAACTGCCGTGTGATCCAATGCTACATAAAGTGCTCATCTGCATACCCAAGCCATGAGTCCACAATTTTTTGGAAAATGAAGAGATTCATTTTTTCACATTTTTATTTTTGACATACTGTCAACAGTGCAGTACAGCATCATCATATGACTGGTGTGGTGGTAATCAGAGACTGGGGACCACCAAGAGCCCTCTCCAATGGTTAAATTACAAAGTTCTATATTTCAGTCAGTAACAAAATTCTGAAAGAACAAACTTATAAGTCTTTTAATTCAAGTCTAAAACTGACTTTAATGCAAAGATTGCAATCGTGACTTAAAATAATCAGTTATAGTAAACAGGTTATGCTTTCCATTTAAACCATCATACTTCTGAGAGGGAGAATCTCGGTTCTATTAATATCCCAATACTTTTATTTTTGTTTTCAACATTTACACTCTGGGGATGAGGAGCTGAATTAGTCAGCTGAACCTATTTGTATTGTTTATGCTTTCCATTTACAGTATATGACATGTTATGTGCAGTCATATTTCCTTTTATTGGAGAAAATGCTAATTATTCTTATCAGCTGGAAAAAAAAAGTTATCTTCCAAAGAATTCCAAACCAGCCAATTGCATTTTTCAAAGAGGCTGTTGAGATGCGGTTTGATGCGCTTACATTCTAATCTTAAAGTGTTACTAAGCCCAGGCATTCACTTTATCTGGTCTCCCCGGACCCTGCGTTCACTATATCTGGTCTCCCCGGACCCTGCGTTCACTTTATCTGGTCACCCCGGACCCTGCGTTCACTATATCTGGTCTCCCCGGACCCTGCGTTTACTTTATCTGGTCACCCCGGACCCTGCGTTCACTATATCTGGTCTCCCCGGACCCTGCGTTCACTATATCTGGTCTCCCCGGACCCTGCGTTCACTATATCTGGTCTCCCTGGACCCTGCATTCACTATATCTGGTCTCCCCAGACCCTGCGTTCACTATAAATGAGGAAGGGTTGTAACAGCGCAAACACTGCAAAGTCCTGGGAAATGGTAGTATGGGGTGATGGTGGTATTAGTGGCTACTGTATGAAGAGCGTAGGATTCCGTGTGGCACTGAGGGCAAGGCTTCCAAATAAGCTGTAGCAACTTCTGTAGATGAGAAAAAGGAGAGAAGCGCCTCTAAGTGCAATAAGTCTTTTAATTCAAGTCTAAGTGTAGAAACACTCACATGTGTGAAGTAATCATAAGCATAAAAACCGTGGTTAACAATCGTTAACGGTGGGGTGGTAACCCGGGTGAAGAGCCGTCATCTTACTGCGATGTGGGGAGGTCAGCTCTCGGCTGGAACAGCGTGGTGGCTGGAGGGGGAACAGCGGTGAGGCCGGCCTTCATGCACGTCCTCCCTCAGAGCCGGATGGAACGCACCCTGGAACGTAGCGGCGGCGTGGCCGTGATGACGTCAGATCCCAGGGTGCACTGCGACGCGTTTCGGAGCATGCACTGACCGTGGAAGGCAAAAGTGCACTCCTTTTTCAAGCAGGGGGAGGTGGATGAACAGGGGTGAATATATAGGGAACGTGAGTCTAATTGATCAATTAACCAATTAACCAGTGATTGACCATTGTTGTCAGGTGAGTAGTGTAAAGTCATGGATGTTAACTGGGGGGTAAAGGAAACCAAATGGAAAAAAGAGAGGATGTAATAAATAAGAAAACGGAAGACGAAAGAAAAATGATAAAATTGTGTTGAGTGTGTTGGTGGGTGGGTTGTATTTGCTGGGGGCAATCTGGGGGCAATACAACCCACCCACCAACACACTCAACACAATCTGCCTCATACCCATTGTCGGCATGTATAGATGCAACAAAGCGCTATGCAAAACTTGCCAATTCGTTAAAAACACGGACAAAAAAACTTCACCACAAAAGGAAAAACCTATTCATTCAAAGAATTTTACAACTGCTCCACTGATCATGTGATCTATTGTATATCCTGTTCTTGCGGCCTCCTATATGTGGGACGCACCATCAGACCCCTCCGCGCCAGGTTTGGCGAGCACAGACGTCTTATTGAAGATGGTAAAGACAAACATAGCGTCCCCCGCCACTTCCTTGAATATCACCAAAAACCCACTGATGGCCTACAAGTATGGGTCTTAGAATCCATACACAACAATCTCTCTGAGTCTGATCGTTTCAAAAAACTCTGTTCACAAGAAACTTATTGGATATTTACATTAGATACATTGTCCCCAGGCGGACTCAACGAGGAATTAGACATTAACACTATACTATAAACACTACAATCTCCCATTCACAGCCACTCAACACTCACAATGATACCCCCCCCCCCTTTCTTTATAAATTTTTTTTTTATTTTATCGAATTTTTTATCGATTTGTTAATCGAATTTTTTATCAAATTTTTTTTTTTTTTTTTTAATCCAATTTTTAGTTAATTATTTATAACCTTTTGTTCATTATTTATATTTTATTCTATTTTTTACAATGTAATTTACTTTTTATAATGTCATCTGCATGTATTATTACCAATATGTTTATCATCTTGCAATCATGCTGTATTACCACTAAATATCTGCTCACTACGGTTACATAATTGATGTGCCAGTGCTGCAAGGTGAACACTTTACCCCACTAATCTCCCAGAATATAATAATTTTTTTTTTTTTTTCATTTTATCATTTTTCTTTCGTCTTCCGTTTTCTTATTTATTACATCCTCTCTTTTTTCCATTTGGTTTCCTTTACCCCCCAGTTAACATCCATGACTTTACACTACTCACCTGACAGCAATGGTCAATCACTGGTTAATTGGTTAATTGATCAATTAGACTCACGTTCCCTATATATTCACCCCTGTTCATCCACCTCCCCCTGCTTGAAAAAGGAGTGCACTTTCGCCTTCCACGGCCAGTGCATGCTCCGAAACGCGTCGCAGTGCACCCTGGGATCTGACGTCATCACGGCCACGCCGCCGCTACGTTCCAGCGTGCGTTCCATCCGGCTCTGAGGGAGGACGTGCATGAAGGCCGGCCTCACCGCTGTTCCCCCTCCAGCCACCACGCTGTTCCAGCCGAGAGCTGACCTCCCCACATCGCAGTAAGATGACGGCTCTTCACCCGGGTTACCACCCCACCGTTAACGATTGTTAACCACGGTTTTTATGCTTATGATTGCTTCACACATGTGAGTGTTTCTACACTTAGACTTGAATTAAAAGACTTATTGCACTTAGAGGCGCTTCTCTCCTTTTTCTCACCTGCGTTCACTATATCTGGTCTCCCCGGACCCTGCGTTCACTATATCTGGTCTCCCCGGACCCTGCGTTCACTATATCTGGTCTCCCCGGACCCTGCGTTCACTATATCTGGTCTCCCTGGACCCTGCATTCACTATATCTGGCCTCCCCGGACCCTGCATTCACTATATCCGCTCTCCCTGGACCCTGCATTCACTATATCTGGTCTCCACGGACCCTGCATTCACTATATCTGGCCTCCCCGGACCCTGCATTCACTATATCCGCTCTCCCTGGACCCTGCGTTCACTATATCTGGTCTCCCCGGACCCTGCATTCTCTATATCCGCTCTTCCTGGACCCTGCATTCACTATAGCTGGTCTCCCCGGACCCTGAATTCATTATATCCACTCTCCCCGGACCCTGTATTCACTATATCTGGTCTCCCCGGACCCTGCGTTCACTATATCTGGTCACCCCGGACCCTGCGTTCACTATATCTGGTCTCCCCGGACCCTGAATTCATTATATCCGCTCTCCCCGGACCCTGCGTTCACTATATCTGGTCTCCCTGGACCCTGCATTTTCTATATCCGCTCTTCCTGGACCCTGCATTCACTATAGCTGGTCTCCCCGAACCCTGAATTCATTATATTCGCTCTCCCCGGACTCTGCATTCACTATATCTGGTCTCCCACAGTACACACAACATGGAAATGCAATTATTTAATAAATCTAAACTGCTAAATACCTTTTCCCATCAACAGTATATAACAGTCTTGTGACTTTGATCAGTGTTCGCCTGAGCACTGGTTGATCTTGTAGGAGGAGTTTCCATTCTCCTTTGACTCTCCTTTGAGGATGCATGACCCTTGACCCTCTGTGTGGACAGTGCTGATTGGCCCTGAGCTGATCACATGCACCCCCCCAAAAACAAACTCTCTAACAATGGACATTAAACTGAGTATGTGCAGAGTGCCTCCTAGGGCTCTGTACTGTATCAGCAGATGGAAAAAGGGGAGGATCAGAGAAGACAGGATCAAACAGCCTGTTGGAGGATTAACCCCTTAGGTTCCACAGTGAGTATAACAAGCATGCTTTACTGCATATACAGACTGATTTTACTGTTGTGGGTTTAGTAACATTTATTAAAGGATCTTTAATTCTGCATTACATTCCTGAAGAAAAGTCACATTTCACATATTCTTGCAACAAATTTTAAGAATTACTCATACCATCTATATAATTAACAGGGGAATAATCTCCTGCTCTCATTTTTATTACAGCCATGTCACTACAAACCAATTATTTACATGTCAAGCCCACTGCGCTTTCTGTTTTAAAGGTTTGAGCATAAAAGCATGCACTTTAAGCTGTACAATTAACTATCCATTATGCTTTGTTAATAGTTTTTAAAATTACAGCTCAGACAAAGAAGGTGAAACATTTACCTATACGTCATGTGACCACATTTATACTCCCCTCAACCATTTAATGAAATAATAGTGCCTTTTGCACTCCTACAACCTGATGGCAAATGCAACTTGAAGAGTAGCTTAATACATGTAGTATTAGAAAGTATTATCATATGGAAAATGTGGGTCTTTTATGGCAGCTGTGAAAAATTCAATATAATACAGAGGAAGCAACTAATTGCATGTCTGCTGGTGGTAATTTACTACTCGGTATACTCCAGGACAGATGATTAATTACTTAGCATTAATGCATTATGCTGTAGTAAAATTAACATTGAATCCACTGCATAAAATACATTATGTTCGCATATCCAATTTATTAACATCGTGCAACTGGAATATCAGATAATCATATCTCTGGTTAAACCGTTCTTACAGTCACAAATCAATTATTATGCAGCGCTAATATGAATAAGTACATATGGATCAATCAGGTAAATCAAAACCATAAGTGGTACAATATCATATGTTAACACATATGCTAGCTCAGTCTTTAGAGTAGTAGTGTAGAGTTGATTGAGTGCAGATGTTACAGCGATCCACGGTCAGAGATAATGGTGACTTTTGTGTACTTGTAAATGTACAAACAATGCACTAACCAGATAGCGCATATATAGCGCATGGAGCATTTAAGACCTGCTCCTGGTGCTCTGGACTTGTGATAACCAGGCAGATGTCATCTACAGGTCGGCCACTAGATGTCCTCGGGATGACCTTACCTATGTGTGCATATACCACAAGGCCATCCTGATTAGTGGCCTCATCTGTATCTATTCTTTATTACCTTTTGGGCTCATTATTTCCACGTGAGCCCGTTTCTTGAAGGTTCTGAGGATTTGGATCTATATGGGACTCCCCCCCCCTTCATGCTGATGCTGGTCCTGGTGGAATGACTAAGGATGCACCCAGACCGAGGACATCTAGTGGCCGACCTGTAGATGACATCTGCCTGGTTATCACAAGTCCGGAGCACCAGGAGCAGGTCTTAAATGCTGTAACATCTGCACTCAATCACCTCTACACTACTACTCTAAAGACTGAGCTAGCATATGTGTTAACATATGATATTGTACCACTTATGGTTTTGATTTGCCTGATTGATCCATATGTACTTATTCATATTAGCGCTGCATATTTTATTTGTTTATTTGATTTCGGGTTTAGAGGTTGCCTTTATGCTAGCAGCTTTTGTTCACTATTCCTATTGTTCCCAGCGCTCAATTACCACCTTTTTACTAGAAATCAATTATTGCTCACTTCGGTATCTAAATAAAGAACAAGAGCTGAAAATCAGTAAAGGTAAAAAGGTCGAAAAAAATCCACAAATGCTATTAGTTGAATTATTTAGAACATATTAGACTTTATATTTAGTAGTTTTGCTCTCAATCTGTTAAGTAGGTTTTATTATAGTACAGGGAAGTCTCAAGAGGGTTTCTCACTTGTGTTAACCGCTTGCCGGGTGCCCTATAGTAGAACCACTGCTACAGGGCTGCTCAAAATCACGTATATATATGTGACTTACATTTCCCGTCAGGGGGCGCGCGTGCGTACTGCCCTGCCCTGCCAGCACCGCCATTGGCGGCTACGGATGTCAACCACTGGGTCCAGGCCGTAGATTTCCTACCGGCACCTGGCGTTCATCAAAACTGAAAGGGGGAGACCTCTGTGTAAACAACACAGGTGCCTCTCCTGCCAGCAAGGACATGCTGCTGTGTGTTTATCTGCACAGCATGTCTCCCTAGTAAAACACACATAGCACATGATGTAAATCAGCTCACAGGTAACCCTTTGATCGCCCCAAATGTTAACCACTTCCTGCCCAGTGTCATTAGTACAGTGTCAGTGTTTTTTATTAGCATTGATCACTGTATTAGTGTCACTGGGGATGTCAGTGGCAGTTAGTCAGTTCCCCCCCCAGTATCAGAATGCCTGCCACAGTCCCGCTATAAGTCGCTTGTCACCACCATTACTAGTATAAAAAAAAAAAATTCCAGTATATATACCGCCATTTGTAAATACTATAACTTTCATGTAAACCAATTAATTTACAGGTATTGGGATTTTTTTTAGCAAAGACATGGAGCAAAATACATTTTGGCCTAAATTTGTGTCGCCCGAGGCTAGTTAGTTCAGTGGGCTTATGTAAGGGTGTGGGTGTGGCATGTAGGTTAGCATCCAAGATGGAGGAAAGGCACAGAGAGACCAAGGAAAGTGTCACAGTTATTATTTGGATAAGTGGTGGTGTCAGGCATCACCCATACTTATTGGCGTAGGTGGGATATTTAAACTGCACTCCTTCCTTGTGTCAGTGCCGTTTGGTCTACAATATTCCTAGCATCCGTGCAACGTTTCCTGTACTGCTCTTCTGTTGCCAACCCAATGTGCTCCCTGGCTTGACTCCTGACTACTTTTCTGCCTGCTGTTTATGCCTGATCTGCCTGCTAGTTGCCAACCTGGACCATCTGACCTTGCCTTTATTTTTCTCCCTGCACTTGAACCAACTGAGCTCTGACTGATCCAGCTTCTGCTTTTCTGCCAGTGTGCCATTTTCTAGCTGCTCCTTCATACCCAGACACACATCAGCATCCACCAGCAGAAGTCTTATCATGCACTCATGCTACTCTGTTCTCTTGCACTCCCTGTTACTTACTCTACACTTTAGGCTCCATCACCAGGTACATTACAGTACCAAACAGCCTGAGATTGATGAGATCTGCCAGCATATTTCCACACTGACTCAGGCCTTCAAGAATCTGAAAGAGGGTTTTACACAGCTCAGAGCAGAGCTCATTCTCTGTCCCATGAAGACTGAGATTGAGCTCTGCAGTCACATTTGCAGCAGTTGTTTTCTTATTCCGGATCACAATCCCGCACAATGTCCTTTTGTGTCTTTTGGTCAGTTGAGCATGTTTATGCTTATCAGACAATGTTTTCCCACAATCTATACAGTCATGGCCGAAATTGTTGGCACCCTTGATATTTTTCCTGAAAATCAAGTATTTCACACAAAAAAGGTATTGCATTAACACATGTTTTGCTATACACATGTTTATTCCCTTTGTATGTATTGGAACAAATATAAAACAGAGGCAGAAAAGCAAATATGACATAATGTCACACAAAACCCCAAAAATGGGCTGGACAAAAGTATTGGCACCCTTAACTTAATATTTGGTTGCACACCCTTTGGAAAACATAACTGAAATCAGTCGCTTCCTATAACCATCAATAAGCTTCTGACACCTCTCACCCGGAATTTTGGACCACTCTTCCTTTGCAAACAGCTCCAGGTCTCTCTTATTGGAAGGACACCTTTTCCCAACAGCAATTTTAAGATCTCTCCACAGGTGTTCAATGGGATTTAGATCTGGGCTCATTGCTGGCCACTTCAGAACTCTCCAGCGCTTCTTTGCCATCCATTTCTGAGTGCTTTTTGACGTATGTTTGGGGTCATTGTCCTGCTGGAAGACCCAGGATCTTGGACGCAAACCCAGCTTTCTGACACTGGGCCCTACAGTGCGACCCAAAATCCTTTGGTAATCCTCAGATTTCATGATGCCTTGCACACAGTCAAGGCACCCAGTGCCAGAGGCAGCAAAACAACCCCAAAACATCATTGAACCTCCACCATATTTTACCGTAGGTACTGTGTTTTGTTCTTTGTAGGCCTCATTCCGTTTTCGGTAAACAGTAGAATGATGTGCTTTACCGAAAAGCTCTATCTTGGTCTCATCTGTCCACAAGACGTTTTCCCAGAAGGCTTTTGGCTTACTCAAGTACATTTTGGCAAACTGTAGTCTTGCTTTTTTATGTCTCTGTGTCAGCAGTGGGGTCCTCCTGGGTCTCCTGCCATAGCGTTTCATTTCATTTAAATGTCGACGGATAGTTCGCGCTGACACTGATGCTCCCTGAGCCTGCAGGACAGCTTGAATGTCTTTGGAACATGTTTGGGGCTGCTTATCCACCATCCGGACTATTCTGCGTTGCAATCTTTCATCAATTTTCCTCATCCGTCCACGACCAGGGAGATTAGCTACAGTGCCATGGGTTGCAAACTTCTTGATAATGTTGCGCACTGTGGACAAAGGCAAATCTAGTTCTCTGGAGATGGACTTGTAACCTTGAGATTGTTGATATTTTGCCACAATTTTGGTTCTCAGGTCCTCAGACAGTTCTCGTCTCCTCTTTCTGTTGTCCATGCTTAGTGTGGCACAGACAGACACACAATGCAAAGGTTAAGTGAACGTCTCTCCTTTTTATCTGCTTTCAGGTGTGATTTCTATATTGCCCACACCTGTTACTTGCCCCAGGTGAGTTTACAGGAGCATCACATGCTTGTAACATTCTTATTTATCCGCAGTTGTGAAAGGGTGCCAATACTTTTGTCCAGCCCATTTTTGGAGGTTTGTGTGACATTATGTCGAATTTGCTTTCTTTCCTCCCTTTTTTTGTTTTGTCCCAATACACACAAAGGGAATAAACATGTGTATAGCAAAACATGTGTTAATGCAATACGTTTCGTGAGAAATACATGATTTCCTGGAGAAATATCAAGGGTGCCAACAATTTCGGCCATGACTGTATATGCTGTCATAGCCTTTGATACTGTACATCGCGACACGGCACATAAATTGGCAACTTCAGTCACAGGGGCACCAGCTAAGTGGACACCAACAATTTGCCCTCTTCGAAGCTCAGTAAGCTCTGCCATGACTCCATATAACACGCAGTAAATGACTGTAAGGGAAGCCAAATTCTTAGCGCCAGAAAAGCAGTACAGGCTTATGCTCATATTTGTATGCTACGCATTGTTCACGTGCTCAACAATAGATGTGCTGTTCCAGTTCACTGCGAGCACATGCAAATGGAGATTGCGCATTCCAATTAGTGCACACACTTGGTGCCCAATGGCCTATTTAAACTGGTCTGTCATTATTAGCAGTTGATGAATGGTCTTCAGCTTGTTCCTGTGACCTGATCCGTTGTACCTGCTTACCTGTATGTGACCCGGCTTGCCCTTGGACTTTGCTTCTGCTCCTGCTTAAACTCTCTTCACCTGAATACTCTGACCTTGGACTGTTTATTGGACTTTGCCTGCTGTTCCTGTACCACTTTGCCTCGCTGTTACTGACCTCGGCCTGCCTCCTGGACTTGCTCTGCCTGCCGATGTGGCCCCTCGCTGCTTGGTCGTTGCTGACTGCTGTATGCTGTCTGTCTCCTGGTCCTGCTTTCATCTTCTGCTCTGGTGCTAAGCTGCTCCTGCATCCAATTCCTAGGACTGCGACTTCAAGCTCTACCTACCTTCAGAATGGACACCACCAGCCAGCTACTCCAGAACTCATGCCACTGTCAGGAATGGACTTGCCAATGGTGGTGGGACTCACCTGCCTTGTGGGCTGCAGTACCAGGGCTAGCCAGCGGGTGCTCTCAGCAACCAGAAGCTCACTCCTGCAGTCAGCCATCACCTGAGGCTGATTGCAGGAAGTGTATTTAAGGAATGGCCAGTGCCTTGGTGTATGTTTCCCATGAGCCCCTGTACCTGCATCCTGTCTGCTTCCTGCCTGATTCCTGATTCTGCTTGATCCTGACCCTGAATGAACTCCGCCTGTCCTGACCTCGGCTACTCTTGACCACTCTCCAGCCTGCTCCTTTGGTACCTTGTCTGCCTGATAGTTCCTGACCCGGCCCGTGTGACTACGCTCTGCCTACTCCTTTGTGTCTTGTCTGCCCGATGATTCCTGACCCGGCCCGCCTGACCACTCCACCTCGCCAGCCCTGACTGCTCTTATCAGTGTATATTCCGTTATCCGTTGGAGGTTTGGTTTTTGTTATATTGTGCGTTATATTTGTGTATAACCCTTAATAAATTATATTGTTACACCATACTTGAGCCTGCGTTTCCCTGTGTCAGTTCACAGGGAAACGTGTGCTATGTGTGTCCTACCGGGAGCCCTGACAGCCACTCTTTGCCCTCACACTCTGTCTCCACCTTCAGGAATGTTGGGCAGGAGGTGCAAGAGAGGCCTCCATAATATTCCAATCTTCACCAGGTACGTGATAATGATGAAAACGAGGCCTCCCGTCTGTTAGCTAAGTGTCTCATCACACAGCAGAAGCAAAATAATGTTACATCACTTCTGCATTCAACGCAAAACATTTTGGCACTTTCACACCTGAAAATCATGTAGCGTTTTCATTTTTTTTGTCCAGTCCCTGCATATACTGTATAGCTAAATAACATAATTCTATCTCCTCTCATTTAAACATGACCACATAAAGTATACTACTACGTGAGATCTCTTCATAACCCCCCTTGGAGGAAAAACATTTAACTGAACAATTATGCCAGTTTAAAGCAAAAGAAGCAACACGCACATAGTATGACTCTTGTGTACTGTATGTTAAAATTGTTTCTCAGAAACAATTGCTATTTAAAGTTGTGTATAGGCAAAAACAAACCAAATGTAATTTTATTGCATTACAATAGCTTTTCCAGTCACTTGAAGCTGAATTATGCAGTCTGTGTAATGATCTAGTGATTCTTCCTGCTCAGCAGTGCTCCAATGTTCTCAGAAATTGTTTAAAATAAAAAAGTAAGCAATCACGCACGCCTTATAGGTCCACTAGTGAGCTTTTAAAATGTATTCTTGGTATATATCATTCTTTTATTTCCAAAGTTTACTACCTGTTGATAAATAGCAAAATCATTGCAGTAGTTGCATCTTGGTATGATATACTTGGCCTTTTCTTTTTTATACATGAAAAACATACAAATAGTTATGACTGTAATCCTAAGATTGATTTATTGATTATACTGATTTTTACATTAAGGTGTTTTCTATTATATTATAGTGCAGTAATATGCTCCTATTCTGTCCTAGGGAAGCAGTTCAGCAGAGAGAAACAACGAGGATGCTTCATCAAGGGCCTCAATCATCACTGTAAGAGCCAGGGGCGGACTGACAACTCATGGAGCCCCCGGGCAATAGGGGATCATGGGGCCCCTGTGTCCTTGCCCAAACTCAAAAAAGCCTATGAAAAAGGTACCAGGGGCATCTCATGGGGCCCCCTACTGACTCCAGGCCCTCGGGCAGTGCCCGAGTTTCCAAATGGTCAGTACACCCCTGGTATGAGCTACACAAAATTATTAAATAATGATTACTATAAGTATATAAACCATTCACAGTACTCGGTGAATGAGTCCATTCTTGTATGATTGTGCAAAATGCGGCATTGTTTTATTATTGGATTGATAAAGTTGTCTCAACAATTTTAGAATTCTAATGATCCAGATTGTTTTAACAAATATGTTGACATAAAATGATATCGTTTTAAATTAAGGTTGATTTCTCCATATGTACCTGTAAAGTCAGATTATCAGAAAAATATAGATTATTTTTCTTAAAATTGACAAATCTGTCCCATTTGATATTTAACCAGTTCCGCACAGCCCTATAGCAGAAATACTGCTACAGGGTGGCACAGGTGCACAAAATCACGTGTATATATACGTGATTTTGCAGTTCTGGGTAGGGGGTTCATTGGCGCCCTATCCAAACCGCCATTCGCGGCCTGTCAATCACTGGGTCCCAGAAGGTGATTACTCACCGGCGCCCGGTGATCGCCAAGAATCTGACGGGGGAGAGACCTGTATGTAAACAATACAGATCTCTCCCCTGTTGGCTCCTGAACACTGCTTTGTATGGCTCTGCATAGCAGAGCCATACAAAGCAGTGTGCTTACATAGTAAACACACACCACACACAGTTAACCCTTTGATCACCCCATATATATATATATATATATATACATATAAATATATATATATATATATATATATATATATATATATTTTAGTGTTTACCTGGTTTGTACCTCTACATAGCAGAGCCATACAAAGCAGTGTGCTTACAGTGAAACACAGACACAGCCCATATAGTGAAACCGCACACAGTTAACCCTTTGATCGCCACAGATGTTAAGCCCTTCATGCCCAGTGCCATTAGTAAAGTGTCACTGCTTTTTAATAGCACTGATCACTGTATTGGTGTCACTGGGGATGTCAGTGACACCAAGTTAGTTCCCCCCAATGTCAAAATCCCGCCACAGTCCCACTATACTGTAAGTCGCTGATCACTGCCATTACTAGTAAAAAAAGACCATTAAAAAAGCTCCAGTATATATACCTCCATTTGTAAACGCTATAACTTTCACATAAAATCAATTAATTTACACATATTGGGATTTTTTTAGGTAAGACATGTTGCAGAATACATTTTGGTCTAAATTTATGACACAATTTGATGTTTAAAATTTTTTTACTGGGCATGTTTAATAGGAAATAGTCAAACACATTGTTTTTTTCTCAAAATGTTCGGACTTTTTTTTTTTATAGTGCAAAAAATAAAAACGCACAGGCAATAAAATACCACTGAAAGAAAGCTCTATTTGTTGGGAAAAAAAGGACATAAATTTCATTTGGGTGCATCATTGCATGACTGCGCAATTGTCAGTTAAAGTATCACAGCACAGTATTACAAAAAATGGCCTGGTCAGGAAGGGGGGTAAATCCTCAGGAGGGCAAGTAGTTAATCATTACTGGTAGTGTTGGTCTATTGTACTGACCCAATCTGCTATCTTTTCCCTCCTGTATGCACCTTAGAAGGGTGTCAGAATTTGGTACTGTCAGTTACGGGACCCATTCATCTTTATCTTTTAGATATTAAAAAAAATGTACATGCCAAAAAATCATTTTGGATTATTTTATCTGCTTAGCTTGAATGTTAAATATTGTGATAGTAGCAGAAAAATAATAACAGTTTTTATAAATTGTTTTGTTGGGAAGTTCAGCAATCGTGTCAGCCATTCGATGAATGCCAAGTCCATTATTCACTTTCAAACATCTAGCCATCTTTCAGTCATACACCTCAGGCATTTAACAAGACGGTCGTAATTTCTTCTATCACTCAATCCATGTTTCACACTTCCCAAGACATAAATCTCTGTCACCTTTTGCTCTATAGCAGCATGAGTTGCATACATCTACTAAAGTATTTTAAAAAAACTCAGAAACGTTTTCCTGGTTGAAGTGATTTCAGTTTTTTAATGCTTGGCTATGTGAGTGTACATGCCTTCCCTACAGCAAGTTGAAAATTAAAAATGCAAAAAATTTCTGGGCATCAGCTTTCCCACTCGCATTATCAGGCATTCCTCTCTTTCATGGCTCATAAACTACTGGAACTATGTCTACCTATGAGAATCAGAATTTTCCATTCTTGATTCTTAATGCATCTTTCTGAATGGCTCAACTTTATAGGTACAGTATGTAATCTAGACAATGGCAGCCATGTCAAGGGTATATATTACAGAAAGAGATGAGTACATTGGCAAAAATCCATTTGAACAACATCAGCTTCTTCAGTCTGCCTAATTAAGGTCTAAGGCCTCTTTCAAATGGGGCAGGCTCTACTTAGATCAGCAGGGGATTGTCCACTGTTCTCCAGCTGAGCAGAGCAGGTCGTACTCTACTGTCCATTTATACCCGACTGCCATCCACCTAAACAGAGGGGGAGGGATCCCTTTCCATTTTTTGTTAGCAGACCAGATTTGATTAGAGATAGGTGAGTGTAAATGGACACAAGACCGTTTACACTAGCTGGTCCAGAGGGGTGAATAGAGGGACTTATCAGGTCTGCCTTAAAAACTGACAGGTGGACCTGGTCGGACCTGTCTGGGCAGGAGCTGGGAAATGGACAGGCAGGCCTAATATCAATGTAATGCACAGGCTGACGACAACCTGAAGTCCCTCAGGGCGCAGAGTCTAAGTCCCAGGCTGCCCTTCACTAGGGCCCCTGATGGTGGGGATGGACTTGACGCAGCCAGGAACCAGGTCGCGGCCCCCGAGGCACCCCAGCTGCGGTAATGGCCGCCGCCAATGGCGTGTAGCTAGTGGTAAAGACAATAGAGTAGTCAGACAGGCCGGGTCAGCAACAACGAGACAAAAACGGTACAGGACAGCAGACGAGAATCACAGGTCACGGGCCGGGTTCAGCAATGGAGGGTCAGATCAAAGGAGAACACAAAGAATGGTCAGGTCACAAGCCGAGTCAGATTCCAGGAGAGTCACGAGAGTCAGAACAGAGTAACAGCAACACCAAGACACAAGTGCAAAGAGCATGTGCGGAACACAGGCTTATATGTCATCAGCCACACCCCTCTGGGGGATGGACCTCAGAGACCTGAAGGCATAAAAGATTCCCACCATGCTCTGCAGAAATCCAAGATGGATGCCAGCACATGGAGTAACATAACCTCTCGTAAAAAGGTAGGACCCTTCGTGTGAAAGGGACCTAATTCAAAAAGGAAGGACAAAATGGAGAGCCATCCCTCAAAGATGAGTCCAAATAACAAATGTATTCTATTAAAACAGTTGTTTAGACTACATTTGTGTTGGTTTTGCAATTCAGGAGCATATCAATGCCCCCTCATCAGGACTTGAATATTGACAGAGATAGAAGATATAGAGTTGGCAAAAATGGCATGCCTAGTTTGCTACAACAGGAAAGCATGCCAACTCTCTCCAGTCCCCCATTTCCATCAATATTCCAAGCCCCGATGAAATGGGAGATGTTCTGCACCCCCCCCAAAAAATAAAAAAAACTTGGAAACGCGTTTGCTATACAGAACTTTGACAGATAATAGAGATTGATATAATTTAAGTGACATAGTCCAAAAAAACTTTTAAAAAACTGAAATTTCTAGCTAAAAGTAGTGAGCACATTCCAACTCTCTTTATCTTATTAGCCAGACCCCAATTCCAACCTCTATAACTGCATTTGCGATGTCATTAAACTCTTGACTTCCCTGTTTTTAAAGTCCTTTCTACATTGAATTCCCCTGTCCAATGAAAACATCCTAAATGGCAAGTCCAGAACTTTCACTCAGTAGTTGGATTTAAGTTTACAATTTATTTTACTACAGTAAAGGTGGTTGTGGAAACTTTGCATATACCTATCTGGTGAGAACACAGCTGTCAGCAATTTTGTAAATTTAACTTTTTGACTTTTGTGAATTTTACGTTTTGACATTTGTGAATCATCCATTATTAAATATTTGACTGATTTGCTAAAGTTTGAAGTGTGGAAAGGCACAATGAAGTGAATCTTTATTCATTTCAAGCAACCAATCTTGCAAGAGAGAATATTCTGTTTTTCAAATGCCCCAGAACCTGACTAAATGCTTTAATTGAATAACAAGCTCACGGTGCAATACATCACAGTATTATTACAATGATATAACATTAAACCCTCCAACATTCTGTACATGCCTGACTCTGATTTTGAAAAAAAAGAGAGGAGGAGTCTGTAGGAATGGATAGCTGTGGTGATGAATGCAATGGGCAGGGAACCCAAGTCTTATATAGTCTCCAAGATACGCCCGTTCCTAACATCGGAAACCACTAAGCAACTTATTCACTCCCTTATTATATCTCGCCTTGACTATTGCAACTCACTCCTCATTGGCCGACCTCATCGCAGGCTATCCCCACTCCAGTATATCATGAATGCTGCTGCCAGACTCATCCACCTTACTAACCGTTCTGTATCTGCCTCCCCTCTCTGCCAATCCCTCCACTGGCTCCCAGTTGCCCAACGGATAAAATTCAAAACACTAACAATGACATACAAAGCCGTCCACAACACTGACCCAAATTACATAACCGATCTTGTCTCTAAATATCACCCAAACCGTACTCTCCGCTCCTCGCAAGATCTCCTACTCTCTAGCTCCCTTATCTCCTCCTCCCATGCTCATCTCCTGAGCGTCCCCCATCCTTTGGAACTCCCTACCCCAATCTATCAGACTATCGCCTACTCTACTTACTTTTAGGCGATCTCTGAAAACCTCTCCCTTCAGGGAAGCCTATCCCACCCTCTGCTAATACTGAAATCCTCTACTCTCCCAACCACTCCATCCCCCTCAGTTATTACCTATTGTACCATTAACCCCTCCCTCCTAGATTGTAAGCTCCAAGGATCAGGCCCTCCTATCCCTCTTGTATTGAACTGTATTGTTACTGCATTGTCTCCCATTATAATGTAAAGCGCTGAGCAAACCGTTGGCGCTATATAAATCCTGTATAATAATAATATATAGAGAGGACACATTACAGTAAAGTGGTTGTCAACCTCAGACATGAATTTTGAACAAAGCATATCCCTCTATAGTGTGTACTTGTCTCAAGAGCACTAAGTGCCATTTATTTCTTCTGCCTCATTCCTTTGATATCAGCATGAATCACTTCTGACTAGTTTTCCTGATACCAAGAGATAATGTGATTGACAGCCTCAGTTCTGTTTCTGTGTGCTTTGTGAAAGAGGATGTGTCCCTTCCCTCCAACCAGCTCTCAGAGCTCTCCTCACCAAGCTCTGCAGTGTGTAATTTCAGCTCACTGTCCTCTTTTTTTTTTTTTGAAAGCTCAGACAAGTTTTATAAATTCTGAACTTTGAGCAGATATACTGTATAGAAGAGAAGACTGCAGATAAACAGGTACAACTTTTGTAGAAGGGTTTGTTTCATCCCTGTGTATTACCTAAGGATGGTCACTTTACTGTGTATATGTAAGGGTTTACAACTACTTTAATGGTTTTAAATAGGGTTGTGGAAAAGTACCTTACTCGTGCTGACTAGCAGCTGTAAAAAGTGGGAAAACACAGTAGATAGTAGATGTGTTAACACTTGTAGGACATTATAGCAGGCCATTAATTATCAAAACATGCAAAACAATTCTGATACAAAACATCATCATCTCTTTTGTGCAGACAAAGCTTCTTTTTTTTATGCTTTTTTGCTTCTAGCAAATCAGCACCATTCAACGCAAAACAGTGAGCATTTCTTTGTTCAGCATTTTAATACAATGCTGATAGAAGAGTACTTTATTTTGTAACCATCAACAGCTGTAATTGTAATTTCACTTCTACGTTACCTTCTTTTATTGAATTGAAAATAAAATGGTCTTTTAAAGCAGGTTTGATTTAGAAACAAAATGCACATGGTGAGTAAATACAAAATTTAATTGCAGCGCTTTACATTGTAACTTCATAGAAAACTATAGAAAAGGTACTTTAGAAAAACTTTGTTGCCATGACAATGCAAAACATCAATATCCAACTCACACCATCAATCACTAAGCACTGACATAAGTGCATTAGATACCAGGTGGGATCTTGTTTTAAGTAAGTAATGCAAGTTAAGTAATACAGATTAAACTTAGAAAAACTACAATTTCTGGGGAAATTGTTTGAAATGTTCTTGCCTCCACCAGTAGTCTACAACTCAGACTCTAGCTTTTGTCACTCTGCTGCCTGCTCACACACCTGGGTTCCTATGGCAACTCACTCTACAGCAAGGGCAGAGAAGTGCAGTTAAAAACAAACTGCTCCAACTTGCTCACTTCACTGGCAGTTGCCATCTTCAAACGGTTGTAGTTTAAAAATTATAAATCCTACAGAGCTTTCTATTGTGAGAATCACAAGACCCAGACCTACATTTTGATGCATAGTATGTCTCTGAAATATTAAAAATGAAGGCACAGTCACAGTTTAGAAATTGACCTTCAAATTTGAGGTGGCTAGAGTGGAGTTTCAATGAATGTTAATGGGGGGCGTGAGTTGCAAACAAATGGTCATATTGTGAAAACTATCAGGACTATAGCTTAGCCGTGGACATTTTTAGTGGCAGCAGGGATAGCTGAACGTTTTGATATACGATTTGTGTAGGTGGGCTTGAAAATGAGGGAGTGATGGCAGTTTAGAAATCATGTCCTGATTTTTCAGCTCACACTCTAGCTTTTGTCAGCTCCCACTCTAGTTTTGAACATTCCGCCATTCATTCCTATGGGACCAATTTCACCACATAAATGGCGATATTTCATGAACCATTCGGCGAAACGTTCTACAAAGTAATAGCACACCAATTGGGAACAATCTGCACGTTTCGGTATATTACTGTCTATGTAGTGTAAAAACTGTGGGAGGAGTTAGGGGGGTAAATTTGGCTATAATAATAAGAATATATATGTGAGATAACAGTAAGTGGTCTTGCCATGCAAGAACACTTAATGATAAAAAAAAATAATTTAAACACACACACTTTACTATAGAGACCAGTAATCTACCTCTCTCAGTTACAGACAATAAAGTCACATTAATACCCAAACCACCCTTTTTTATTTCTAGCACTTATCAACACTAACAATTCGGCTAAATTCACACTGCTGCTTTTAGAATAATAGGCTGACTTAACCTGTTGCACATTAATGCTTGAAATAATATTCAGGTATACACTCACCAGCCACTTTATTAGATACACCTTGCTATTGCCAAGAAAATATCCACCACACCATTACACCACCACCAGCCTGAACTTTGATACAAGGCAGGATGGATCCATGCTTTTATGTTGTTTACTCCATATTCTGACCCTGCCATCTGCATGTCACAGCAGCCAGTCTGCCCTCTGACTTCCAACAAGGCATTTTCATCCATACAACTGTGGCTCACTGGATATTTTTCTTTTTTGGACCATGCTCTGTAAACTCTAGAGATGGTTCTGAGTAAAAACTCCAGTAGATCAGCAGTTTTTGAAATACTCAGACCAGCCCGTCTGGCACCAACAACCATGCCACATTCAAAGTCAGCAAAATCCCCTTTCTTCCCCATTCTGATGCTCGGTTTGAACGTCAGCAAGTTGTCTTCACCATGTCCAGATGCCCAAATACATTGAGTTGCTGCCATGTGATTGGCTGATTAGCAATTTTTGTTACTGACCAATTGAACAGGTATATCTAATAAAGTGGCCGGTGAGTGTAATTGAGACCTTAAAGGGAATCTGTACTTTGGCTGGACTAGGTAAAGAATAGTCTTGCTTGATTGCAAATTCCACAAAAAGTGCCTACACTTACCTTTTATATGCTCCTCCAATTAGACTTTTTTGCTCACAGAATTTATATGCAATTATGAGCAATCACAAAGCTATACAGGATACCCAAGGTACAGCAATTGAGACAAACCCTTGGCTGCTTGGGCATTGATCACTACATTATATGTAGTAAGGGGGAGTTTCAAATATTCCCTCCACCCTGGAAGCAGAAGGGTTTTTGATGGGTACAGTAGAAGATCAGGTGGTGACAGGTAAACAAAAGTATCAACAACTGGTGGTACTTACTAAAGATGAGACAATGCTTGAACCAACCCGATGCTATCACGGTCTGTGGCCTTAGCCAGAACAGCTCCAGGCACACCCCCTAATGCGTTTTGCCCTGACCATGGGCCTCTGTGACCAAGCCCCGGACTAGATGGCATACACCCATTGGTCCTAAAAGAATTGAGCTCTGTCATTTTCAAGCCATTGCGTTTCATCACGGTTTTGGGGTTGTTTTCGATATGTGCAAAGATCACACAAATACTTAGAAGTATTACATTTATTCAAAGTAATAACAGATACAGAAAACAAATATTAGAAAATATAACAAGAATACTTAAAGATGCAGTTTGCCATGGAGTCCCCCATGATGGTGTGGCATAGGTGATCACAGACGCATGCGTAACGCAGATCTGACATGGGAATGAATGTTTCAAGTTACAACTGTAGTATATAGACTATGGACAGCCCCCAGACAACTCCCCTCATAAGCAACAATATGACCTTTTAAGGACTTGATCAGTTTGTAATCACACATTCCTGAAAGGAGATTAGTGGGCTGGCTTGTCCATATGGTCAGCTTACAATGGAATTCCTATGGCCTGAAGTCATTTAAGGTTACTTATTTTTAGGCCAACATTAATAAGGAAATATGTAATATGCTATTTCCCCATCCACCCCCTGGCCCATACAGTAATGCCTCCAACTGTATGTAAAGGTAACATGTTGGAAAGAAAGCACCTAGTTATAGTAAACAAAATAGTTCTACATCCTAACACCCCCCAGATACATTTACCCTAAATAAAAAATGTGGGATCTAAAGTGTATCTAGAGCATATACCTACCCTCCATATCTGGTTTAGTGTTATAGATAAATTCCGTAACCAAGATACACCCCTGGGGCACACATTCACTCCTTTTTTATATAAAAAAAGCATTGTTCAAAAATAACTAATCACATTCCTTTGTAATTAGGTAAGTTCAAATCAAACCTTTGTTATGTTTGTCTTCCTGGTAGAAACAATTGAGTACTGTTCGTGATACTTTTTTTATTTGCACTAACATACAATTTTGAGGACAAGCTTTCGGGGTATGTCCCCTTCTTCAAGGTCTAAGCAGTACTATTACAAATCACAAAGTTTAAGCAGAATGTTACTCTTCCCATACCTCATTATGCTTGGAAAGTGTAAAGAATTTTACACTAAATTATTTTATTTGACCTCTACGAAGAGCTGATGAACTGATGTCCAGTTCACTGAGGATCTTGTGCACAGCAGTGTATATCACTTTCATTAATAACATCCACAGGGATTTTGTCATATGTAATAATACAACAGTATCATAGTTGCCAACATGTAAACATCATTTAGAGGGACACCTTAAATAAACTGAGAAGAAAAATGCAGTGTTCACAGTCTGAGGTGTGGCTAAATGGTGGGCATGGTCAAAAAAGTGGATATCACTTCACAGTGTTTGTGTCACAGTCAGAGGTCAGGCTCAGATACCAGTAGCTATATCAGTAGAGAGGCCCCCACTGACCAGCCAGATAGTTACACAAGAAGGTCACCTTGGGGGATGACACGGTCTCATCTGAGGTGCTGGGTCTAAGCACTAACTGGTATTCACCAGGGATCCTGATGGGTTTTGTTGTTAATACCAGGTCTCAGTCCTCAGGATTGTCCCACCAGGAGGTGATAAATCTGAGGTTCAGTAGCAGGTTTAGCAGGTAGGGATCCAGCAGGAGCATACTCAAGGAACAAGCCAAAGGTCAGTAACAAGTGGTAGTGAAGAAAAGGACAGTTGCAGGTATGCTAAGGAGAAAGAATTCTGGAGAGAACACAACAATCTGGCAAACAGGAAGTGCAGCGGCATGGCTTAAATCAGAAAGTTCATGGGAGGAGCAAAGAGTCCAAGGTTCACAAGAAACAAGACACGAGTAAAGAATTTCCTAAGAAATTCTATATGGAGCTGTACAGCATCTCAGGCACAGCGAGAACAGCTACAGCCAGACACCAAAAAGGTTTCAGGTTCAGATCCAGACCCTGGCAGTTAGGTTTATAGTGTGGCACCTTTTCCCTATTTGTTTTTTCATGTTTGAGACAAAATAGTGCCTTGGGGGTAGTTTGAAGAGAAAATGGCTGCAATGATAGCTGCCCAGTATTGGTAACAGTGGGTGCAGTAATAACCCAAAGCATTTTTTCACCAGCCACCACTTCAACACTCTTCCAAATCCCACCTCGGCATTCTTCATCCATAGCTTGGCTCTGCAAAATTCATCTATCATTTGCCCCGGAAACTTCCTTTCACAGCTCACTCTCTTTTAGTAGGCACCACTTTCCTTTGCATTCGTCTACTAGTTGCACAACTCATCCACCACACACATCTGCATCCCTCCTTCACAGCTCTTCCACACTCTAAGCACAATTCTCCTTTGCAATCCTCTATCACAGCTTGCTCACATGTCACCCAGAACATGGCTCTTCACTCCTCATCTGCACCCCTGAATCCATTATCCACAGCTCATGCACACACAGCTTCTCTTTACCCTTTCTACACAGTTCACCTGCACCCTTAAACCTATTGTGCACAGCGCACCCATCCCATCCACAGTTCACCATAACACAGCTTGCCTATACTACCACCACCCCCCCCCCCGCTACATACAGTTCACCTGAACACAGCTTACCTGTACCCCCAAACATGTCATCTGAACGAGGCTTGCCTGTACCCCCAAACATGTCATCTGAACAAGGCTTGCCTGTACCCCCAGACATGTCATCTGAACAAGGCTTGCCTGTACCCCCAGACATGTCATCTGAACAAGGCTTGCCTGTACCCCCAAACATGTCATCTGAACAAGGCTTGCCTGTACCCCCAGACATGTCATCTGAACAAGGCTTGCTGTACCCCCAGACATGTCATCTGAACAAGGCTTGCCTGTACCCCCAGACATGGCTCACATGCACCCCCTGAGTCTCCTATATATACCTTGCCTGCACCCTCATTCCCAGCTGTAGCCTCTTGAATTGTTGTACATGTCTCTACCCTCAGTTGAACAGGGCAGCTATGCTAGCATTGTTTTTTTTTCCTTTTGTTTCCCTGCCTTTGCCTGTCCAGACTTGCAATGCTAGCAGCAGCAGATACACAGTAAACATGGTGGGAAGGAAGTTGGTGTACAGCAAAGTCAGAGCCATCAGCATTGCGGGTGTCTCCACAAATAGCGTAAGGTGTTGCCAGGCAGATGATGCTGTTGAAGCTGCAATCATGTGACATCACAAAGGATCTAGCATCTGTGAGAAAAATAATTAAGGTGTGGGACTTTGCCAGAAATTGTGGGACAGTTTTCATCTATGCAGTATCAATAAATATGTCCACATGAATTTTACACAAAATTGTCACTTAAATTATTTGTTGCTCACACATGCCATGGGTATATGTGGATCTACTCCACAAAATACATTCTGCTACTTCTCCTGAGTATGGGGGTACCACATGTGAGAAACTTTTTGGCAGTCTAGCCAAGTACAGGACCCCAAAATCCAATAAACACCTTCAGGCTTTTAAAAGGTTTTATTTACTCATTACACTTCCTAACTACCTATCACATTTTCGGAGGCCCTGAAATGCCAGGATAGCACCCAACCCCCCCCCAAATGACCCCTTTTTGGAAAGTAAACACCCCAAGGAATTTGATAAGAAGCATGGTAAGTATTTTTCAGATCTTGTTTGTTGCCACAAGTTTTTAGAAAATGAAGAAAGAAAACAAAAACATATTTTTTCTTTTCTTATTTTATATTTAAAAACCTTGTGAGAAAAAAATTAGATCTTGCAAAATGCTCACCATGCCTCTTTTTAAATTCTTTGGGGTGTCTACTTTCAAAAAAGGGGTCCTTTGGAGGGGAGTTGATGCTATTCTGGCATTTCAGGGCCTCCGAAACTGTGATATGTAGTGAGGAAATGAAATGACGAAGTTACACACCTTCAGGCTTTCAAAGTGGTCATTGGATTTCAGGCTCCTGTATGTGGCTAAGATGTGGAAAAGATTATTATTATTTAGAGTGCAGATGTGGTTTAAAGTACACCTGTCATGAGAGATGCATTACGGCTGCAATTGATAGCCTCTGAATATGTGAACTGCCTGATTGTGTCCAGCTCCAATAAGGGTACCAGCCTGCTGCGCCAACGTCACCCTCAGCTGCTGGAGCCACTTCTTTGGCCGGTGGCCATCTTGGATTTCTGGATTTACATGCATGAGATTTACTTGACATATCCCATTTACTTACTGTAGCCTGCTACCACCAGCTATTACATGCTACTATATGCTACTTGGACTCACATACTGTAGCTGTTGCCACCTGCTGATAGATGTCTGATAACATACCTGTTGCCTTGATATGTGATTATCATTATTGGGCTGAAAAAACTACTACACTATATCAGCTTTTTGTCCTAGTGGCTAATTTTGAGCTACTTAAGGTGGATCTCCCATTGCTGATGAACTCACCTGTTGCCGGGCGTAAGTAAAACCTGTGAGCAATTCCTACCATCAAAGAGCGTCTACTGAGAGGTCTGGAGTACTTGCCCTGGGTATTCCAAGCGCCATCGGAGTGCCACATCCATACCAGCTTCCAGATGACCACTAGTGTCCCTACATGCGTTTACATGCGTAAACTCATTTTACGTCTGGTGAGTGCAAGCACACCCCTTTTTTCTCATCACGGAAGTCACGTGCACCTTATGATTATGCAATGCAGGTTTAAAGCAAATGGTTGATATCTTCCTCATCTGGGAAACTGACGCACCTTTGAATAATTTATGGACTTTTATTTTTATTAGAAACGATAAAAAGTATTGATATGATGCTGTTGTCACTTTATTAATTTTTATTGTCTTCATCAAGACATCACTATTACATCACTTGCTAGTGCATATCTCTGCGCTTTTACCACTATTTATTTTCACTTTAATATTTAATATTTATTTTAGCGCTGCATTTTGATTATAATACCTATTGGTTGCTGGACAATGCAATACCATGCTTCCTTGGAAGACAATTCATTGTACACATTTAACATTAGCTGCAAAAGGCAGCTAGTTTTACATCTATTTCACCCAGCAAGGGCACAGCCATCCACAGCTCGGAATGCTGGCTCTATGATTACTATGATTTCAGTCAGTATTCGGTCAATTACTTTTGCAAAGAAGGAGGTCTGTCCAGACTAGTAGCCCCAGTTATCCTCATTTACAACCTGGAAGTTTCCTCTTGAGGAAGTTTCTATATCAAAGCATCCAAACTGCAGCAACAAATTCCACTGCCCTCTATTCTTAACATGGCCCTGCCTCTAGAACAGAGAATAATAGCACCATTACATCCCTCCCTTTTTATTAGCTCTCATGCTGCACCCTTAAATGAAGCCTCAACTACCCAAACAAGATTTGAGGTGGAATCCTACACTAGAGGACACACTTGGAGCTCATGTACATGGGTGTTGTCTTCTTGTCTTTGACATTTCTTTGAAGTGCACATCAAAGGCAGGTCAGCAAATCTGACATTAAGGAAATAATATACAAGGCAGTCAAGAGCTTGCATTTGACCATATTTTCATTGCATTCTTCAAACTAGATAGGACCTATAGAGGTGCATTTGAACACCATTCAGTCCTTTCTTATCAAACACTGCATTTTCAATTAAACCATGCATTTAAGTAGCACTGCATTTGAAGGAAAGTCTGCATGCCCAACTTGATGTGCAAGTAATCAAAGTACTGGTACCACAACCTTATTACAGGTATAGAATGGGCTAGAACTCTCTTCACTCACTGTGCCTGACAAGTAGTCTCCAATCCACACACAAAAGTCCTCCTAGGTAAGGTTAAGTTGGCAATCAGGTGAGAATTAATAAAATAATAAAAATCCAAAGGAGTACATAAGTTCTGAAACAGAGTTAACGGACATGCTTTAGCCCACAGGAGCCTTAATCATAGTTATGATTAAGGCCCTTGTGGGCTGAAATATGTCAGTTGGCTCTACTTTGGAACGTATGTACTCTTTTGGATTGAATAAAGTTTGATGTTATTAATTCTCACCTGGTTGCCAACTTGATGTGTCCTTATAAATGTAAAATCCTTTCATAAAATAAACCTGTGCCCAGGCTACGGACATCCAATTGTTTTCAGTAACAATATTGCCACAGCAAGTGCAGAGTTTACTCTCAAAAAGCACCATGTGTAGATTTTGAGCCTACTCCTGCTCTTCTCAGAATATAATGCAACTACTAGAATAATCTAATGTTTAAATGCTGTTAAAGTAAAACCCAACTCCATTATGAAGATTTGCTATCTTACAGGGAACATCTACAAATGTTAATTGTTCCTATACATACCCTGTAAACTTTACCTTTAGTCTAGAATTCCTAAAGCCGTGCATTTCCTGGTATGTGAGTGTGCCTAGGCACTCTGTTCTCATAGCCTCATATCTGCAGTTTGAGTTTTAAGGCAATGCTGCCTCTCACTAGGGATAGGTGAATGTGTCTGGGTTCAATTATCAAGATGTTCATTGAACAACATAAAACTTAAATACTGAAAACTTAAGTCAAAATCCTTTTCATGTCTATAATGGCAAATCAATTTAGCTATGGAACTGGTATGGGGACATATAACTATACAATAAAGTGTATTTTTTTCAGCAGCAATGCCACACAAATAGTAAAGTGGCTGTAGAGTATGTAAACAATTTGATTAGGTCACAGTGTAAGAGGGAGACAAAGAGGGAAAGATAAGGAAGTTTTTTAGCATGAAATAAAAATTAGAGTGTATTATTTCTGGGATAATAGCCAAAATATTCATACATTCATTGGAAAGTATGTAAGAAACCTGATTAGTTTGCAATGTAAGAGGGTGAGACAAGACAGTTTTTAGTATGACATAAAATCTAGAGCGTATTATTCTAAGACAATCAGAAAAGTGGTACAGTTGATGCACATTATGTGAATGTAAAGCAGCTTTAATATATTGCAATGTAAGAGGGATAGATACGTCAGGTATTGTTATGAAATTCAAATTACAGTGTATCAGTTCAGAAACAATAGAATTACATTTTGTACAGCCATTGTACAGTATGTGTGCAGCTTTATCAGGTCCCAAAGTAAGAGGAAGTAAGATGGAGAGACAAGTTTTATTATGAAATCAAAATGACAGTGCATTGTACTAGGGACAACAGCCAGAAAAATTGTACAGTTAATTCACAGTATTTAACAGATTTGTTAGACTGCAATTTAACAAGTAGAGACTAGCGATGAGTTGACCATGCCCGGGTTCAAAACTTTGCTGAAGTTTTATGCTGAATTCTAATCATATTGACATTAACGTGAGCCAATTCTTAGAAAACAGAAATTTCAATTTTTTAGGCTAATAGGTACAGTATAAGATTTTAAAACAAAGGGTGTAGGTAGGTGAGCAGTACCCTGGGGGACAAGTACCAAAGCAAGAAAAAAAAAAACCCTCCAAAATTATCATTCTGTTGGGAAAGGGTTATTTCATGTGATTTAAACAGTCACATTAAAAATATGCAGTTCATTTAAATAACATGCTGAGGTGCTACCTTAAGAGGAAGAGATATCATATTCCTATTTTTGGGAAAAAATGAAGGTATGTATGATATTAGGGATGAGGATTTTTTTTATTTATTATGTTACAGTGAAGTGCCAGAACTATTTAGCAGACCTGCTATACACCTTGTAAGCAATATACCAGGCTTCAATTGAAGATAAAGATGCTAGGCACGATTGATCATGAAATAAAACTTAGAGTGTGATTTTTCAGAGCCACCAGCCAGAAAACCCCAACTGATGATAAATACACCATTATATGGTATACAAAAGCAAGGCTCCATAGTCGGAAAAAAAAATTCAATCAAAACATATAGCTGAGAAAATAGCAATATCTTCTTGGCAGCATGCCCTAGAGACAAATATCTGTAACACACATCAAGATTATTTTTTTAATATGCAATGCTAAATGGAGAGAGCAGGTAAATTTCATCTGTAATAAACATGTAACAGTGTCTTTATTTTGAGACTGAAAATGTTTACACATTTGCAGCAAAGGTTTTAAATCTTTTTTGATATCCCACTATTTTGGAGGAAAAGAGCAGGCAGATTTCATGTATAAAAATCAATTGTCTATTTTCTAAGACTGAGCAATGAAAATGTATACAGTATGTATTTGAAGCACATATTTCAAACTCTGCTGCATAGGTTACAATGAATTGATATGTAGAGAAAGCAGATTGCATCTGAAAATAGAAAATGTTTATTGTTTCTGAAACTGCAGATAGAAGAAATGTTAAAGATTTGCACCACAGCTGATAAGCAGCAAAACTTTACTATTCTTATTTTTTTCATCTCCAGTCTCTGAAAACATACACAATTTCCAGATGAAATCAGCTTTCTCTCTCCCTCAGGAATTGCAACCTGTCAAAAATAGCTTAATAGCTGATGTGCAAATACATGAAAAAGTTTTCCATTTCAAACAAGAAAACAGTATTTTTGCCGTTTCCAGATGCAACATGCCAGCTCAAACACTCTAACATTGTTGCCTGGACCAAAAAGGCTTAAAACCTATCTCAATGTTTTAGTGAATTTTAATTTGTACATTTGGACCAAAATGGTCCAAATGAACTGTTTCCATCACTAACACAGTTGCTGTCACCACACTGAGGTTACATACAGTATACAGCACTGTGTTCTGGGAGTGGGATGGTGACTTTCCTTCTAGCTCCTGGAACAAAATCCAGGAGTTGGTATGAGTGCTGATCAGCCATTCAAAGGAATGTTTATATTTTATGAATCAGTACAAGACTTCCTGACTGCTCAATGCTAAAGCAGGAAAAGGCAGGATAAGTTGGCAGAATCAGAGCATGGTTACAGCTTACACTTGCCCATTCTCTGTGTGGCCACATTCTGACCCACTTCCCCACTGAAATGCCATAAGTTAAACCTTCAGCCTGGGGTAGAGGTAGAAAGGGAGGTGCTGGAACGAGGAAGAGTGTAACTCTTTTGTTGCTGACTGCTAGTATTCAGGTGCTACTTCTAGCAAGCTGCATGGTGAGCACTCACGTGTCTCTTCATGTATGTGGTAAATAAATAGATAATGGTATTACCATACTTAAGACGCTTTTGACAGACTACAAAATGACTAATGCTGACCAAACATGACCGGTTCAGCTGAATTTCAATCAATGTGTGGCCACCCTTGCTTGAATTAAGTCAATCGCTTGATCAACTTCTGTTGAAGGGACTTGTTTTCTCAACTAATGGCTTACGTCAACTGAATGCAGCTGTTGATCAGTGTATTTGGAAAGTGGAGGGACCAGCTGTCAGAATACAATATCCAGGTGGGGGGCTCCTCCATCTATCTTGATGGTGTGAATGGAAGAATCTGTTTTCTAGTTTATACCACTGGCTGATTGGAAAAAAAACTGTGTGTGTCTAGCTTAAGGTGTGGTCTGCAGAACATGTGTAGCCAAAGACCTGCTAAGCTTAACTCTGGGAAGTGGACTGGGGGAATAAAATTGGCCTGTATTTGTGGATCTTTGTTACCCAGTGGAGTAGGATGGCTGCTCCCTCCACTCCTCTTTGACCTGATCCTAATGACATTCTGTCTCTCGGATGCTGTGTCTTTACTACATCTGGCCCACAGATAGGTCAGAAACCTCATCATCATAATCCCCTGACTGATTGCTGGAGCCAACTTAACAATAAGGTGCAGAAACATCAGTGGCAATTTTCCCTGACTGTTGTCCCCTCCCCTTATGATCCTGTTGCTCTCTTCCTTAACCACAGATGCAATGAAAGTACCAATGTTGTACTCAAAATTCAAGCCAACTCCTCTATGCTAGTTTGCAGGGCATTGGCAGGAATACCTGTAGATAGGAAGGAATAACAGAGTAATTTTGTAGATGGCCATGAGTTCAAGCTATTCCATACCTGAGACACAGAGAAGGATGATGAAGGCTTGAATAACAATTCCACCACCTCTCTGCATGTTTTGGTTGTATAGCACACACAATGCCTAAAAATAAAGGCACATATGCCCTCCATCTTGATGCTGCAACGTGCCCATTCATTAGCAGAAGTGATTCAGTTACCACACAAGTAGGTAAATATGTAGATCATTACCTTCAGCCTTTAGTTAAACAAATACCATCTTATCTTAGTACTCCAGACACTTATTAAGACACATTATTAACTTATTCAAGAATCAGGAACAGTAGACATTACTTCACAGCATACAGTTATACCGCATGAACTGGGATTTGAAGCTGCTGAATATTATCTAGATCAAGGTTCAGATCTATCTAGCCGACAAGAAATTTCATTATGGAGCTGTTGAAATCTTCAGCTTTCCACAATAATTTTTTGGTTTGGGGGTCAATACTTCCAGAGAAATAAAGGCATGGCTATGGGGGCCAGATATGCCCCGAGTATGGCCAACTTTTTTGGCCAGGTGGGAGGAGGATGTTGTTTTTGCCCACCATCGACCAGAATTGGTCTTGTGAGCCATCAATGGCATCCTCCTCCTATGGGATGATACTCTTAACGATAGGGGGATTTTTTGACTGTATAAATATACATGATTTTACTGCGCAAGCAGAAGTCTTAGGAGGAAGATTCATCAAAAAAGGGTATAATTGTGAATATCTAGAATAAGTTATTACTTTGATCAATCATATGGATTGTGAATCCGTTTGGTTGAGAGACCCTGTCAGGAAACGGGGGGAGGACTTGTCTTTCATCACCTCATTTTTGTCTCAGCATTTTGGTATTAAAACCAAATCATTGCCAGATATTGACATATCCTGCAGAATGATAAAGTTTTGGGACCTAAATTATCCCCTAAACTTCAAGTCATTTATAGAGGAGTACAATCTTTAAAAGATTGTATTGCTCCCAATGTCCTTGGTCCACTTAGGCATACATCTTTTTTTCATGATTTAACTGGGTTTTTTCAATTTAGAAGATGTTCCATTTGTAAAATTACCAGAGGGTCAATACATTTACCTCCACATCTACATCTAGAACATACTCCATTAAATTATTTATTACCTGTACCACTGTGAATGTGGCATAAATGCTCCAGTGCCCGTGTGGCCTCCATTATGTGGGTAGAATCACACAGGCAATTAATATCCGCCTAGGTGATCATGTGAGTAATATTAAAGTAGATTCTGGGGCCATAGTGTCTCAAGAAACTTTTCCTCTGTACATAACAAAGACCCCTCTTGTATAATTTTTTTAGCCATTGACAAGTTTACCTCACATTGGAGGGGGAGTGCCATTAACAGGGAAATTTCTAAATTGGAGTCCAAATGGATCTATAGTTTTAAATCTTACACTCCTCATGATCTTAATGTTGATTGGGATGTGAATGCATTTATCAATAATGCTTAACATCTTGGTTAGAGGTGACCAGTGTGTGGGTGGTGGAAATAACTGGATCTAATCTTCTGCGCTTCTGGTTTCCCTTTTTTCCTCTCCCACCAACAGCTGCAGGCACACAGGGGGATCTTCAAAATGTAGAGTGGGGGAAGGGTCTAGTTAATATGTCATTTACTGCAACCTTCCTTTTATAAATGAACACAGTGAGTGATCAGTATAGATCACTCACTGTATGTATTCATAAGTGAAGCACAGTAAACTATGTTTACTATGCTTCCGTTTATGAATGAACAGGAGCGTCTGTCTCCTGTTCCTTCATCTGCAGTGCAGCTGAGACTGCAGAAAGGACATGAGGATGTGTTTCCTCAGTCCATTTCTGTCTCAAAAGTAAAAAACTTTAGGGACCTGTTTAGACAACTCATATCTCACCAAAGACTCCTGAACAGTGTTGTGAAAAAAATATTTTTTAAAAATTGTAAAAATATAATTTAAAAATTGTAAATAATCAGACTAAAATTCTAATCAGTCTAAAAAGCCACTCCCAATATGTATAATAACAGTGGGCCGCACCCACTGTTTGACGCAGCACACTACAAATGTAGGTCATCATCTCCCTGGTAGGGGCCCCACCACATTACTTTTGCCCAGGGGCCCATGATGCTATTAAGGTGATATTGACTGGCTATATCAAATATCAAATACTTTGTCATGTAAAATTGCAGCTATACACTGTATGACTGTGTGTTTGCCTGCTTGCCTTGAGTTCAGTTTTGAATTTGATGAAAATGATAATAATAATAATAATTTCCGATTGCGCAACGGATCAAATTCAAAATCCTAACACTGACGTACAAAGCTGTCCACCATACTGCCCCGAACTACATCACTGAACTAATATCCAAGTACCGCCCAGCACGCACATTCTGCTCCTCACAAGACCTCCTTCTCTCTAGTTCCCTCGTCTCCTCCTCCCATGCCCGCCTCCAGGACTTCTCTAGGGTGTCACCCATCCTCTGGAACTCCCTGCCCCAACCCATCAGATTATCACCTACTCTCCTCTCCTTTAGGCGCACCCTGAAAACCCACCTCTTCAGGGAAGCCTACCCCACCCCCTGCTAACTTGCCGACCTCCTCCACTCTTCCTACCACTCCATCCCCCACAGCTTTCTCCTCCTGTACCACTATCCCCTCCCTCCTAGATTGTAAGCTCCAAAGAGCAGGGCCCTCAATCCCCTCATGTTTTGCATTGTATTGGTATTGTTCTGTCACATGTTCTGTCCCCCTTTGTAATGTACAGCGCTGAGCGAACTATTGGCGCTTTATAAATACTGTATAATAACAATAATAATAATAATAATAATGAAGATGATGATGATGATGGTAATTCAAAATTTTAATAAAATACTAATATATTTCATATAATTAACAATGATCACTATAATCAGTTATAATCAGTACAGCAATCTGCTAAAAAAATTAGAAACTTAAAAAAAAAAAGTAACCTGCAGATTGTACTTACTAATTCAAATCACAGCAGTATCATCTGCTTTGCTTTCAGTTGTCCTTTCTCCAATCCATTCGCATCACCCTCTGGAGGAGTTTGATCCAGTGGAGAGATACAGAAGGTCAGTGTTAAAAGTGACAAATTGCAATGTTGTAATAAATCTGAAATGAAAGGATAAATCCTGACAACATGTTCTGAGTTCTAGCACCTAGGCACTATGAAAGAATATAATTCCTGGGTTAACCTTTCCTGTGCTATAGGACAGGTTAACTGACAGGTGACAGCAGCGAAAGGCGTAAAATTAGGCATAGTGCAGATATGTGGGGTGAGTCAAGAGACTGAAGACAGACTGGGGAATGAAAGATAACAAACATCTGTCCGTGGACTGATCAGGCTCTGTAATCTCCGGCAAGCTTCAGAAGTAACATTTAATGAATACAAAAAGCTTTTTGCATTATTGATTCTGCATGACAGTTTTGATTATGATTTTGATTATGATACATGATATTATTTTTGAGATTTATGATATTTGATTTTGATGTGATATGACAGTTTAACCAAAATGCTACATTTTGTGCACATGAGGCACTTACATTTATAAAAAAAAGCATAGTAGATTGATTTATTTTTTATTTTATTTTAAATACTTCCTTGGCTGAGTTGGTCACGCAGCAATCTGAGATACAGTGTCTCAGTCAATTAGCCAGTCAATCTACCATGCAGGATGTCAAATAGGAAAAAATAGACAAGTAGCCATGTTCAATGTTACATTTAGAAAATCAGCCACTCACAGGAACATACAGTATAATAGCCTTATCCTTTTTAGTTAAAAAATGTCCCAATCTTTAAAATGTTACCAAACTCACAACAGTAAAATAAGTCTGTATATGCAGTAAAGCATGCTTTTTATACTCACTGTGGAGCCTAAGGGGTTCATCCTCTGCATTGTGTAAAAAGGCCATTTGATCTTGTTTTCTCTCCCCCTCCTCTTGTTCAAATGTCCACCTGATAAGACAGACTGAACCCATAGCCACATGCACATGCTCAGTTTGGTGTGTATTGATAGAGAGTTTTTTTTTCTTGGGAGAGTGCATGTGATCAGCACAGGGTCAATCAGCACTGTCCAGTCAGAGGGTGAGAGGTTTTTCACCCTCCTAGAGCAGAAAGAAAACTCCTCCCACAAGCTTTAACCAGTGCTCTGCTGAAGTCACAAGACTGCTTTAACTGCTGATGAGAAAATGTATTTAGCAGATTAAATTTACTAAAATAATTGCATTTCCATGTTGTGTGTACTGTGGGAGACCAGATATAGTGAATGCAGGGTCTGGGGAGACCAGATATAGTGAGTGCAGGGTCCGGGGAGACCAGATATAGTGAATGCAGGGTCTGGGGAGACCAGATATAGTGAATGCAGGGTCTGGGGAGACCAGATATAGTGAATGCAGGGTCCAGGGAGACCAGATATAGTGAATGCAGGGTCTGGGGAGACCAGATATAGTGAATGCAGGGTCCAGGGAGACCGGATATAGTGAATGCAGGGTCCAGGGAGACCAGATATAGTGAATGTAGGGTCTGGGGAGACCAGATACAGTGAATGCAGGGTCCGGGGAGACCAGATATAGTGAATGCAGGGTCCTGGGAGAACAGATATAGTGAATGCAGGGTCCTGGGAGAACAGATATAGTGAATGCAGGGTCCAGGGTTTAGGAACACTTTCATGCTGGAAAATAGTTGTAAGCGCTTGTTTATACTTGCTTTGATTTTAACACACAACACAAAGGGCTTACGGCTTCAACTTGCATTTTTTTCATTTATTTTTGGTGCTTCTGTGATTTTTTTTTAAGCTTTAATGAAGCTTGTCTAATGCCCAGTGTGTGTTGATTTTCTATTTGTTCTAAAGGGGCTCAGTAGAACCCTGGCTTAGTAGTGCCCCCAGATCAGTAATTTGCCTGCTCAGCAGCTCTTTAGTTCCCTCACTCAGCAGATCCCCAGCTTATTAATACCTTTGCTCTGCTGATCCCCCACTCAGTAGTAACCCTCAGCTCGGATCTTCTGGTTTGCTGATCCTTTACTCCCTCCAGTCCCTGCTCACCTCCCATTATATTGCTCCAATGCTGCTTAACACGTTGGACTGCTGCTATTTTCTCCTCCTCTGCTTCCCCAGCTGCTCAGTCCTCTCTCTCTCTCTCTCCCACCTCCCACTATATTGCTCCCAGGCTGCTCACCACATGTGATATCTGCTAGTTCATCTTGCTCTGATCCTCCAACTCTGTGGATCCTCTGCCGATCAGTCCTCTGTTTCTGGTCCAAGTTCACCTTCTGCTTTAGCATTCCTATGTTGCACACTACGTGTGTCATCTGTTAGTTGCTCCACTCCAGTCCCGACCCTGCTCACCTACTTGTTGCTCAGCTACATCTGCACAAGACACTCCCAGAACATATACACATGAATCGGAAGTGACTGCTTATTACGTCTTCTAGTTTGCTTGTTGGTTTCCTAATGCATCCTGGGATATCTTATACCTTCAATACCTCCAAAACAAAGCAAAGCTAACTCACTCCGAACAAATGCCACTTAGATGCTGCAGGTGCTGTTAGCTAGTGTTGTGATAGACTTCTACGGAGGTTTAGGTGATGCTTTAAAGCACCAAGAAAGCTACATGGGGTATAATTTTTGAAGCAAAGGAAAGCAAAAAAAAACACAATAGTGTGAACCAGGAGTAGACTAACAACTCATGGGGCCCCCGGGCAATAGGGGATCATGGGGCCCCTGTGTCCTTGCCCAAACTCAAAAAAGCCTATGAAAAAGGTACCAGGGGCATCTCATGGGGCCCCCTACTGACCCCGGGCCCTCGGGCAGTGCCTGAGTTTCTAAATGGTCAGTCCGCCCCTGGTGTGAACAGAACTGTAAGGAAACCATTTTATTTAGTGAGAGGTGCTTTGATTGGCATTCAGAGTTCTTAAAAAAAATCCTCAATACAATATACACACTAAACCCCAGTGCTTGTAGATCTGCTTAGAACACCAAATGTTCAGGACTGGAAGAGACTTGACTGGATGTTATGCCTCCTTGGCATAGTAGAGGTGCACCAGTGAAAGGACAATGAAGAATTATGAACTTTAAACTACCTTAATTCATTTATGGACACAATGAACTGTTTCTGAAGAAATATACAGTGTGATTTACCTGTATGGGTGTTTTGAGATTTTATTTGTGTTCTAAGCAGATTTACATGCACTGGGGTTTAGTGTTAATGCAAAAAGAAGAAAACAAAGGGGTTCTAAACAGCATAGAGTGTAATTTTACCCATCAGGGAGGCAGATTTTTAGGGAGTTTTTATTTTGACAAAACAGGTTGGTTTTATCATTCTTTATATATTTATTCACTTATAGTTACATTTTTAATCATTGGCGAGGAGTGACTTTATTAATTAAAAAAAAAAGCCAGTCGAATGCCACATTTTGAAGCGTAATGTAAATGAGTCCTAAATATTTTAATTTTTATTTTCCAAATATTTAACATCAAAGCAAATTGATCCCTATTTGTTTTAGGTTGTTATGGAAAATGCTTGTTAGGGCTGTGACCACTGTGTGAGTGGATTTTCAAGAAAAGGAAGTTTGAGCAAGGCACAAGGTCCTCAAATTGAATTTGATGATGAATTGGGTTTGGAAGCATTGAATCCCAGATGAAGAGAAAGTGCTGACGTTAATGTAGAGAGGTGAGAAATACATTTGAGGTGAGGAATATATTTCAAAATTCACTCTCCCAACAGTTTTCTCAGTCTGCTTCTTCACAATCCATTGTGGTCAACTTCTCTGGATGAATGGAAAACTGGTCTAACAAGCTGGTTGGGAGGATGTTCTGACAGGCAAAGCTCTGGCAATTAACCATATTGCCAAAGCTTGCTTCTTTTTGGCCAGTGAGTCAACCTTTCATAGTGAATGGCCAATAGCTTTGTGGCAATCAGTGACAATGCCAGAAATGTTGGTGCCAAGGCCCGACTGACCATTTGGAAACTCGACACCGCCTGAGGGCTCGGAGTCAGTAGGGGGCCCCATGAGAAGCCCCTGGTACTTTTTTCATAAGCTTTTTGAGTTTGGGCAAGGACACAGGGGCCCCATGATCCCATATTGCCCAAGGGCCCCATGAGTTGTCAGTCCTTCCCTGGTTGGTGCTTTGCTTGTCAGAATGGCCCTAACATTTAGACAAATCTGCAGACTTTTTGAAGGTGCAGGCACTTCTAGGCTGCAGTTTCATACAAAAGCTGTCAAAACAAAAACATAGGGGCTGAAGCTTCTGAATTCATTTTGAAACCTCAAATAGCTGGGCTCTCATTTTGAGCCTCCGGCTTTGGCATTTTTTGAATCAGTGAAGAAGTATGTAGATGAGGCCACCTGCCTCTCCTAATTGGAGTGCATGTTTTAAGTCAGTGGCTCAGGAACTATTGAAACCAACAGATGAAAGAAAGAGCTAAAGCAACATATTCAGAAAAAGCTAAAAAAAAAAATGGCAGACCAATTATTTCCCTTATGACAGGTTTACTTTAAAAAGGGTTTCATGAATTACGTATTACCATCACAAGGGAAACACTTCATGCACTTAGAATTGACAGGTGAAAATTTCCACATGATATAAATACCTACAACTTGCTTTTTGATAAATTAAGTGGTAATATTACATATAGTACTTTTAGTGGGCAAGAACACCTCTTGATTTGACAGTTATAATGTGTGGAGTATACATTACATTGTTAAGTGAATCAAGAATAAAAAAAGTTCATGACATGAGTAGAAAAATAATAACATTGAAAAGCCTCAGTTCACAATAATGCATTGCATTTATATTCCTAAGGATCACATTTTTTCTCAATTACAGTTCTTTCACACAGGTAAGCTGATTTTATTATATGTGTGTTATATTATTCATATGTGCAGTAATTTGTGCAAAAAAAAGAAACTCACAAAAAGTATGGTTTACTGTGACTATAGATTTCTATGAGGTGTCTAATGAGGAGAGGAGAGAAAAAAAAGCCATTTGACTTTCTGACAAAATAATAAATTTATAGGTTTAACCACTTGCCCTCCAGAGGATTTACCTCCTTCCTGACCAGGCCATTTTTTTGCTATTCAGAGCTGTGTTACTTTAACTGACAATTGCGCGGTCATGCAATGCTGCACCCACATTAAATTCACATCCTTTTTTCCCAACAAGCAGTGCTTTCTTTCAGTGATATTTGATCTCCTGTGCGGTTTTAATTTTTTGTGCTATAAACAAAAAAAGAGCAACAATTTAAAAAAAATATATATATATATATATATATATATATATATATTTGTTTTTTACTTTTTGCTAATAAACATGTCCAGTAAAAAAATTAAATCAAATTTCATCATAAATTTAGGCCAAAATGTATTCTGCTACATGCCTTTGCTAAAACAAATCCCAATACGTGTAAATTAATTTGTTTACGTGAACATTATAGCATTATACAAATGGTGGCATATATACTTGGAAAATGTTTTGTTTTGTTTTTTTACTAGTAATGGTGGCGATCAGAGACTTATAGCAGGACTGCAGCAGACATTCTGACACTGAGGTGAACTGACTTGGTGTCATTGACATCCCCAGTGACACCAATACAGTGATCAGTGCTAATAAAAACACTGACACTGTACTTATGGTACTGGACAGGAAGGGGTTAACATGTGAGGTGATCAAAGGGTTAACTGTGTGCTGTGTGTGCCTTAAACTGTAAGCACACTGCTTTGTATGGCTGTGCTAAACAGAGCCAAACAAAGCAGTGTGCAGGAGCTCACAGGGGAGAGATCTGTGTTGTTTACATACAGGTCTCTCCCACGTCGGAAATCCTTGGAGATTGCCAGGTGCCGGTGGGGAATCACTGGCCAGGACCATTTGATTGACAGCTAAAGCCGCTGTCTCCTTGCCTGAACTGAAAAATCACATATATATATACGTGATTTTGTGTACCCGTGCCACTCTATAGCAGTATTTCTGCTATAGGGAGGTTTGGAAGTGGTTAAGGTAGGCCGTAGATTGTGATTTTCTTTCCTGCAACCACAGGTTGCAGGAAAAAAAATCGCTCAGTTCCACCATCAACACAGTCGGTGGGGGACCATTAGAATGCAGATGCTAATGTGTTCTACCAGCTGGGAGTTGTCCCTGCCAGGAGAACACAATGACTACTGATAACAGCTATAGCCGCTGGCAAATAATTGCATGCTAAAAATCTAATATACTGGTTGTACCCAATTAATCGACTTGGGTACAATCAGCGTGCCCATACATGGATCAAATCTTGTCCGCTTTCTGCTGAACCTGCTAAGATTTTGTTCCATCTATGGCTGGCTTAAGAGCAGACTGTGGAAAAGTGGAGCTTTTCAAAGGTTTAAAGTATAAGTTCACTTTTATACATCTTTTTTTTATAGGGGAGCTGGAATGTAAAAAAAAAAAAGTGAACAAGGGTGAACTTATCCTTTAATGTCCATTGTAGGGAAATAATGATTCCAAACACACAGTTGCAAGGGTTGGAGGAGCAAGTGGCATTGAGATAGTTTGTTACAGAATATTTGTTAGTTCAGAATTAGAAGAGCTGAGGAATGTACATTTGCAATTAGGTACAACGGCTCAGTTTAAGGACAAATTGAAAAGGTGGGAAAATTGAGTAAATAAAAATATTTTATGGTGTTTTTTAGGCATATTTCCATGGTCCATATACAAGTAAAGAAATATAACTCTGCAGATGCAAAGCTAGAACTTTCTGGTGCCAAATCTCACCTTTAATGTGCTTAACCTAATGTGGTTGCTCCCTATGAAAATCTAACCTTCCATGCATAAGACAACTTGCACTCTTCCATACTCCAAAACAGTTCTCCTGCTTGAGAAACTAAAGCCCAGACTCAAGGACTAAAATAAGAAATACACCGTGTTACAAATTATATATGCAAATTATATTTTTCTCATGTTACCTAAATAATTGATGTAAATAACAGTCAGCATAATTCTCATGTTATCAGCTATTAAGAGTACAATTCACATTTTATTGAACAAACCTCCTAATAACAGGATTTTTGTTAAACATAAAACACTTATAATGCACTGTTCCAAATTATTACGCACAGTAAGTTTCAAAACACTTTATAGGTTGTAAGGAACTGAAAATTGTCATTTGTTGTATTTGCAGCATATTTACTAAAATCAAAAGCTATTTCAATCAAACTTTTAACAGCATTTTAACTTTTAAACATTTTAACAGGTCACGTTACATTGTAACATAGGACCCCTTATTTGATAGCAGCTTCACAAGTCTTGCATCCATTGAACTTGTGAGTTTTTGGACAGTTTCTGCTTGAATTTGTTTGCAAGATGTCAGAATAGCCTCCCAGAGCTGCTGGTTGGATGTAAACTGCCTCCCACCCTCATAGATCTTTTGCTTGAGGATGCTCCAAAGGTTCTCAATAGGATTGAGGTCAGGGGAGGATGGAGGCCACACCATGACTTTCTCTCATTTTATCCCCATAGCAGCCATTGATGCAGAGGTATTCTTTGCAGCATGAGATGGCGCATTGTCATGCATGAAGATGATTTTATTACGGAAAGCATAGTTCTTCCTTCTGTACCAGGGAAGAAAGTGGTCAGTCATAAACTCCACATACTTTGCAGAGGTCATCTTTACACCTTTGAGGCCCCTAAGGGGGCTGACCAGCTCTGTTCCCATGATTCCGGCCCAAAACATGACTCCACCACCGCCTTGCTGACGTCGCAGTCTTGTGGGAACAGGGTGGCCGTCCACCAACATCCACTACTCTATCCATCTGGACCATCCAGGGTTGCACGGCACTCATCAGTGAACAGGACTGTTTGAAAATTAGTCTTCATGTATTTTTCTGTCCAATGCAGCCGTTTCTGCTTGTGAGCATTGGTTATTGGTGGCCGAATAGAAGGTTTATGCACAGTTGCAAGACTCTGGAGGACTCTACACCTTGATGTCCGTGGGACTCCAGAGGCACCAGCAGCTTCAAATATCTGTTTGCTGCTATGTAATGGTATTTTAGCAGCTGCTCTCTTGATCCGATGCAAGGATCTGGCAGAAATCTTCCTCATGGTGCCTTCATCTGCACCAAACCATCTGTGCTCTGAATCAGCCACAAATCTCTTAATAGTGCAATGATCACGCTTAAGTTTTCATGAAATATCTAATGTTTTCATACCTCATCCAAGGCATTGAACTATTTCACTCTTTTCGGCAGCAGAGAGATCCTTTTTCTTCCCCATATTGCTTGAAAATGGTGCTCTGCTTAATAATGTGGAACACCCTCCTTTAGTAGTTTTTCCTTAAATTGGGCTCACCGGCCAATCTAATTATCACAGGTGTCCGAGATTGTTTTCAGTGATCAAAAGAGCCCTGACACACAATGCCATCCATGAGTTAAACTGAAAAACAAAATATTTAATCTTTGTGACACTTAAATAGAATTTACATAATAATTTGGAACACGGTCTAGAGGTATGATGTATGCTAAAAAAAGAGCTTGCATGTCCCTGAAACATTAGATTTATGGGATTTTGACCATATGCTTTTACTTGTTGCAAATAAATATAAAAGATTGCTTGCCATTATTCTTAAATATGCATATCAGATGGTTACATGTAGCTTTTTTTTCCCTAGAGTCAAAGATTGTCACATGGTTACTGGGGACATGTCCTGCCCAAAGATTGATTTTTCAGTATGTTTTGCTTTTGGGAGGAGGGGCAACAGCAACGCATTAGGCAGGAGACGGGCATAGTTAAAATACAGTGCTTGAGGATAACAGGTATGCTTCTGCAGGTTCACTTAAAAAAAAAAAAAATTTTTTTATGTCATTGCAAAATAAATTTTGAAAACCAAGGGAAAATTACCAATGGTTTAGCAATGGTTTCTAATTTAATGAGATACTTTCATCAATCTGCGACTAATTTAGTCAAAGTGATGCTTAAGTAGATTTTCAAATGTTTTCTCATCACTAATTAGCACCTACTTAAATGTATTGCCTATCTATGTTATATCGCTAACCAATCTATATCTAAACAAAATACCATTTCATTTGAAATTATAATAAATTCTAGGTACTGTTTAAATAGAATGTTATTTTGGTGAAAGTTATTAACCAGAACATCTTCCCATCACTATCCAATGACTACAACAATAATGATAGATTTGTATTAATTATATTTAATTTATCTATTTTTGTACAGAGAAGCAATCAAACCTCATCTGTAAACTACACCCATAAGTACTCATTAAAATACTAAATTCACACTTTCAGCACAAGGGCATGCTAGACATCTAATCAATTAAAATTAATGATGTTAAAAATGTTCAGAATCTGCATTAAAGTGTTGGAATTAAATTTTAGTGACTTAGAGGAATTGCTTACTTTGAGGACAAACTCAAAAGTAAAGCAATTCCACAAATCAATCCAGTAACATTCAGCATCTTTAATTTTATAGATTTCTACTTAGAGTAGGGATGTAGTACCATCACAATCTTTGCATACTTCCTTATTTTTATTTCAAGTTACCACTTGAAATCATATTGCTAATAATACATACAGGATCCGTTGTCTTCCCATTTGTCCTCTTCTGAGATAGTCAGTGAACCCTACTGGAAGTTAACCCCTTCGCGCCTAAGGGTAAAACAAATCTTAATGCCTAAGCACAATTTTGCAACATTGACATGTGTTAGTAAAACCGTACATATCATCACAACTACCTTGTGCATTCAGGTGGATTATACCATGTTTTTTCAGAATAAATTGGGCTTTCATTACATGGTAAATGGTAATGGATATCTCATGATTTTTTTTATCAAATATTTTTTTTTAAATTTAGCTGCATATTTCTTGCTACTACCATAACCTATTACCAAAGAACAACCAAAAATAAACTCTTCTGCTCCTGATGATTGTAGAGATACCACATAGGTGTTTGTTAGTTGTTGTTTGTACCCATAGTACAGTCCTGAAACAGTAGTGTGCATTTTGCTTTTTCTTTATCCTACCTAAAATACACTGGCACTTACTGACATTGATAATATTTTAAAAATGAAAAAAAAATTTGTACAAAAAAAAAAAACTGACCCTGACCTTTGACCCTGACCTTAACCCAAATACCACCCTTTCACTGACCTAGAACAAACCTTGATCTAGCTATTTTTTTTAAAAAATCTACTTTTTTATAATTATTATTATTACTTTTTTTTTACACACTTTTTTTTTTCTCTGCAAGGACAGAGATACAATGTATCCCTCTCCTCCATTCACAGTGAGACAACACAGGGGCAGACTTCACAGTGACTGATTACTGTGATAGCCATTAAGAGGCTATCACAGCGATCAGGTGACCTGGAATCTGGAGTTCGGGGTCCTGATTATTACTATGGTGTCCAGGGCTCTCAGTGAGACCCCTGCCTCTGTGTTGGGAACACGCTGTACAGAGCGCTCTCAGCACAAAGACAGGTACACAAATATGCTGCCCCATGGAAAAAAGCCTACTCTAGTGGGGCCACATATTTGCATACGGTTGGCACCAAGGGGTTAAATATCCGGGCCACTGGAAATCGAAAAGCAGACTCCTTTAGGTTGTCAGTTAAATGGTGTTTACAATGGTTGGTCTCCCCTCTGATGATGTGCATTGCACGAAAGGCCTTGGGAGGAGCCAAAAGAGCGTGATATCACTGCTGCCTGGAGCCATGAGGAGGCCCGGTGGCCATCTTTAAAAAGGGAGGGAGGGAGCCCTGTATCCAGTCTGTGCACCCAACCAACCTTAAGGGGACCTCTGGACCTGGCAGTTTTAATCACTTACCACCAAGACAAGATTTCCCACCTTTAGATGGATGCTCACCTATTCCGCCTTCCTAAGTAACCTGGTTGGATATTGATTACATGCGCATTTCCTATGCGCGTCCGGTGAGTGCGCTATTTTATCATTTGCCCCAGTAACTACTTGCCTTGGTATACTGCGACATCAAGTGGATTACCTATATATTTTATGAACTATTTATTCATGCGTTTATAATATGTTTTGGGGACATTTTATTATTCATTTATCTACTAACATTTAGCGCTGCACTTTTATTTATTTATTATCTTATGAGGTTTGCTGTGATTACCTTGAGTTCATTGGCCGCTGATTTTAGAGCGCTCACTTTTCATCCATTTATTTTATTCTGACAATATGTATTTGCTTCTGTGTTTAGGGTGCCATTAACAATAAATAACACTAAAAGTGCAACTTGGTAATTTAAGGTGTATAAATGAGGTTATTCACTATACAATCTCTGTAGAATCCCCTTTAGATTTACCAAAACTATATCATAGGAGGACACACCATCTATCCAATCACTTTGTATCCAATCAGGCAGGCTCTTGTACTACATTAGGGGTGTCCCATGGGATGAATGTGGCCCCAGGGAGTTTAGCATGCAGCCTTAGCCCAGCTGAAGGAACTCTGGGAAAGCCAGGCAGATGCCCATGTGAAGAGAATCCAGGGATTCTGTGAAATTGTTGATGGATGAAGGGTGTGGGTTTTTATGAGGTCAGTGCAGGATGTGTGGGCTAATGAGGTCAGCTGGTAAATTTCTTCCTGTGTCTTACTGGCTTCTCTGTCCTAAATCTACATACCAGCAAGTGATGAAGTTTTCTGATAAATACAGCAAGGGTTAAGGTAAGGGCTTGCTTTGAAAATCAAAGAAAGCTTTTTGTTTTTCTGCAACAGATGTACATTAATGGTATATTGGTACATAGGGGAGCTGGAATTTGGAAAAAAAAGGTGAACTTAGTCTTTAAAACACTGAAGCTTAGTAACGGAGTAATTGAATAGTGAAAGAACGCTAACTCGCATACTGTATAAGGTCATCTCTGTGATCCACTCAAAACCCTCCATGTGATAGATTCATAGCACTGCATAATCCTTAGAAGAGATACTATATGGCCAACATTCTGGAACATCTGACCATAACACACATCTGAGCTTGTTGGACATCCCTCCCAACCACTTTTGGCTCTAACAGCCTTCACTTCTTTGGGAAGGCTTTCCACAATATCTTAGAGTGTGTCTATGGAAATATATTACCCATTCAACCAAAAAAGCATTTATAAGGTCAGGTATTAATGTTGGATGAGAAGACCTGACTTACAGTCAACATTCCAATTCATGCCAAAGGTGTTCTAAACAACTGCAGCCAGAGAACTAGCATTTTCAGAAGCTGAGATTGGCAATAGCATCCTACATAATTACCTCAAACACTATTGATTTAAAAAAATGTAAACTAACTGCTGTAAGTTGTGGCCAAAATATGGGCCATTTTGATCACAAAGCATTTGAGTCTTCTGGATAGTGTTGAAGTTTGCCATTGCTTTCCACCCAACCCATATTCCTAGTGGTCCATAACTATAATGAGCTTATATCCTGAATAATAGGATCATGCAGTATGTATGATGAGAATAGAGCCATAACAGCAGGACTGATACTTCTGGGACAATTAACTTCCAGGAGTATGGGACCAAACCTGTTGCATGCCAAGAGTTGTAAGCAGAACTACAAAGTTTAATCTCCTTCTGCGCACAGTTATTGCAATAGGGACTTACTTAGCAGCCTATTAGCCATCCATTGAAAACTCTTGGGACAGGTCCACATGCACCACCTTACAGAAAGGCCCCAGCAATAGCCACCTAATACTGACAATTATGTGCCAGGTACTTGTAGTCACCTCCAGGGGTACCCCTTTGTCAGGCATGCATGCACCTATGCACTATTGGGATTGTATGCATAGTGTGGACTCAAGGACACTAGTTTTTTCACCAATTATACCAGTTAAAATGTGGTTATCCTTGTTGCCATAAAGTTAACCATATTATAGGCCAGTGTTCACCCTAATTAGTTCAGCATCTTTGAATGTGTTCAATTACCTGCCTACCGGTTTATGCATTGTGTTGTCCTGCCTTGTTACAATATACCTACTTTATCTACCATCCAGTTGCTTGTGGCCTAACTTCTGTACACTATTATAGAGTAGTAGCATACTAAAGCTTAAATTACACAAATTCCTTCAACATATAATCAGGAGTGGCAGTGAGGACCAAGCATCTTAAAGAGACATGGCAGAACGGAGAACCCATCACCTCAAGTGGTTCTTGTGAGGGTAAGTGCTACATTTCAATAGAGGATTGGCAGGCTGCCAAAATTTTGGTAAGAAAAAAAGCTTAGATTTAGGTGTCTTTGTTGTGAATGTAAAACAATGGATTTCTTAACAATGCCTATAGATATAGTGTGGAATTAGCACATGTTGTAAATTGCTTTTATTGCTTGTTCGTATTATGTAAATACTTTAGCTTGCATGTCTACCAAAGGCAGAATACTCTATTCAGTTTGTGAGGGCCATGTTGTAGAAGGGTCCTACTGCTTTCTAGCTACATTATAATCTATCCAGGTTTTTAGCATGAAGTTGTGGGACAATGTTTATATAGTTCAGGCACCTTGTTAGGCTGCATACTTTATACTAATGCAATTAGTATAAAGAGTTGCTATTTTAGATTAGTACAGGTGTCGCTGCTAAATTTGCCTTTAGAGTGGAAAGTAAAGTCTTAGTGGCACAATAGTGATTTTTTTTCTATCTGGAACTAAGCCTTTCTGAATATTACCTTAATATGGTATTGGTAAGGATGATTGACACCACTTGTGCCAATCCTGCACATTGGGAAATACCATATTAAGACAAATCTGACAATTTAATTTTCCAAAACTCTGTATAATCTCTAAACACACTTCTCTCTACGCCTTTCCTGGCCTTTTCATAGCCACTGTGGATTTCCTGCTTTCAGTTTGCAAGCTATGACAAATTGACACCCTTCCTGGTAACGTTCCGAAGAAATAAGTAAAGCTTCTGACGCCAAAACTTATATTACTTTTTAATATGAGTTTCTCTAATAGAAAAGACTTAAATGCTTCTTTCCATTGCTGTGCCTCAGCACTTCTGGGGTCATAAATTTCTATCCCTCTAGTAAGCTATTACCTAGACATCAATCCTTTCTAGTTCTCTGAACACTAAAATTGAAAGAAAACAAGGTTGTAGCTTTATGCATTTTTAATTTAATGAAATTCAGGTTTTGAAGTTATGGGCAAAGGCAAAACAATCATGCTTCATGCTATCTGCACACTTCAGAATCCCTGAACAAGTCAGATTTGATTGGACGTACTGTGCATTAGAGCTGCTTGTTCTCAGGAGACTTGAATAGGAGGTTTTCAGGTTTATATCATTTTAGTATTTCTGCCCTGACAGGGAACCTCATCAAAAGTCTTAAAAACATAATGATAATATTAATAATAATAAAAATAATAAAAAAGGTTATTGTAATATAGGTAAATATGATTTTATCTACTGTAAAACATTTTATGAACTGGGCCTAACTGTGTGAGATAATGTATGATGAGCTCCTATAATTCTCTGAGCAACACTTTAAAGGCTTACAGCTATTGTGGATTGAAGTATATGGAGTAAGCACCCTCTAAGATCCTGTAGAAGTCAGAACAAGGAGGACACTGTTCAGAATAAGACCAAATAGAAAACTGAATAAATACAAACTGTAGAGTAGGGATGTCACACTTTATTTCATCGCGGGTCAAATCATCATTATCTCCATATAACTCAAAGGGACTGTTGCATCTGTAAGACTACATGTCCAGAACACCCCACCCCCTTTACATCACATGCCAAGAGCCCCCCCCACCATCAGAAGTCAAGAGTCCCCCACCCTCCATTACATTACAATGTACCCCTTTTACCTTGTTCTGCTGCTGGGAAGAAGCTGGGGGCAGATCTGGGAAGCAGAAGCTGCAGGCTGAAGGAGGACCAGAGGTGGGCTGGCGTAAGCTGCAAAGTCTGCTGAATGCTGAGACCAGGGTAGGCAGAAACAAGGGGGTGCTGTGGCTACACAGAGAAGTGCAGGATCTGTAGCAGAAATTCTGTTCTCCTCTCTGCTGCTGACTATTGAGACAGTATAGGGTGAATAAGAGGGGAGTGCCACAGCTGCAGGAGAGGTGCGAGGGCCCCATGAAATGGCCTTGTGGGCTGGATTTGGCTCTTGGGCCTTGTGTTTGACACATGAAAGCTGGAAGTCATATGGGAGGCATCAGTTCCTCTATATACCAAATCCCTCCTATCCAGGTTACTTGTCTCCTGCTTCCCCTTGACCCCTCCTCATCATCCTATAGCACTGCTGGCTTCCACCCTCTTTTATAGCTGCTGCAGGGGATGTTTCAGGATGTAGAGCAGGGGAGGGGAAAGTAAATGTTTAATTTACCTGCAGCTTCCTTTACTGAATGGTTACAGTGAGTAATTTGGCATCGCTCATGTGCATTCATATATGAAGCATAGTAAACGGTGTTTACTATCTCCAGTTTTTGAATGAATGAGTAGCTCTGTACAAAGTTATTCCTGTCCATTCATTCTGTGCAGCTGAGGCTGAAGAGATGGAGATTGAGGGCTTTATCCTCAATCTCCTTTTTCTGTCTCAAAGGTGAAACATCAGAGGTCTGTTTAGACCCAAAATTTTCCACCAAATCCTCCTCAAGGGGCTCCTACATTGTTTGTTTTTTTTAATAATAGAAAATAAAGTTGTGAAAAAAAGGTTAATAAAAAAACACTCCTCCCATGCTCATCTCAAGGACTTCTCCAGAGCTTCCTCCATCCTCTGGAACTCTCTACCCCAATTTAACAGACTATCGACTACTCTGCTCACTTTTAGGCGATCTCTGAAAACCTATCTCTTCAGGGAAGCCTATCCTGACCTCAGCTAATAATGGAATCTTCTACTCCTCCTACCAGTCCATCCCCCACAGTTACTACCTTTTGTACCACTAGCCCCTCCCTCTTAGATTGTAAGCTCCAAGGATCAGGGCCCTCAGATCCCTCTTGTATTGAACTGTATTGTCTCCCTTTATATTGTAAAGCGCTGAGCAAACTGTTGGCGCTATATAAATCCTGTATAATAATAATGTCAGTTCTGTCCTTGCAGCTGCTGCGTTCCAGTTGACATGAACACCTGTGCGGGTAAATATGGCCCTCCATGAGCATATGCTTTAGTACACCTATTGTGAATGAGGACTTAGTAGGAATTTATCAAGAATTTTGTAAGTTATGTTGTGTTTATGTGTGCTAATAAGGGTTTTGGTATTTTTTTTAGTTAAACAGCAATTTGATGAACATTTGCATTGCGCAACTACTGTGGGGGGTTAAAAAACCAGTAGCACCTTCTTTTCATTCTACTGGTCATGTGCTTTCAGAAAATATGTGGTTTGGGGAGGTCTTTTACAATCTCTGAAAGCTGTCATTAAAAAATAAAAACTTACAGAGAATTAGAGAATTTTTTTTTCAGGTTTGCGTACATTAAATTTTCACCATTTCACAAAAAGGTGCAATTTAAAAAATTTACAAATATTTGTTATTCATAAACTCAATACAGGTTAAACTTTTATATTTAGTAGGAATCTAGCAGGAATTTTGGAAATGTGCTGTATTTGTACATGCTAATAATGATTTTAGTGTCATTTTAACAAACATATTGATTTGATAAACATTTGCACAATTATCACGGGGCCTTAAAAGTCAGTAGCACTTTCTTTTTATTCTACTAGTCATGTGCTTTCAGAAAATATATGGTTTTGGGGGTCTTTTACAATCACTAAAAGCTATAAGTGAAAAATGAAAACCTCTAGATTTGTAGAGAAAATATTGATTTGATAAAATTTGCACAAATATCATGTGTCTCAAAAAATCAGTAGACCCTGCTTTTTATTCTACTTGTCATGTGCTTTCAGAAAATATATGGTTTGAAAGGGGGGGGGGGGGGGGGTCTTTTATAAACTCTGAAAGATGTAAGGGAAAAATAAAAAGGCAATGGAAAAATTACAAAAATGGTCTGGCCAGCTGAGTTTAAAAGTGGAGAGCAGGGCCCGGCAGCAAAAGGGTTAAATACATAAACTCTCAATTTAAAAAAAAAAATATATAAAATAAATTTGAACCAATATCATTATAGTTACTAGAGATGAGCGAAGTATTCAAAAATTCGATTCGGCTGATTCGGCGAATTCGAGGAATAAATTCGATTCGAGGCGAATATATTCGCTGCGAAATTAACTTATAAAAAGGGTGTTTCTAGGCTTCAGAGAGCCTTTATATTAGTGCAGAACACTGTACCCTTAATTTAAATGCCCTTGGAGTCTGCTGGGGAAGAGAAATAATACTGTCAGTCAGTATGACATGCAGAAGAGTGCCGTCGAATCACCGCACACTTCACTCATTTGGGCAGTCACGGGGCCAAAACCAGAGTGTGGAGCCACAGTGTGGCGGTGGAGGCAGCAGCAATGGGAGGCCATACAGCACCCTATGACAAAATGGAACCCACCAGCAGTGTGAGGAGACCTGAAAGTGGCACATGGCAGAGTGTGGCGATGGAGACAGCAGCAATGGGAGGCCGTACAGGGACCCATGAGACACTCTGGACCTGGCAGCAGCATGAGGAGGCGGTACAGGGGCCCATGACAGATTACGGGCCTGGCAGCAGCATGAGGAGTCGGTACGGGGGCCCATGGCAGATTATGGGCCTGGCAGCAGCAATGGGAGGCCCGTAATCTGCCAGCACCCTATGACAAAATGGAACCCACCAGCAGTGTGAGGAGACCTGAAAGTGGCACATGGCAGAGTGTGGCGATGGAGACAGCAGCAATGGGAGGCTGTACAGGGACCCATGAGACACTCTAGACCTGGCAGCAGCATGAGGAGGCGGTACAGGGGCCCATGACAGATTACGGGCCTGGCAGCAGCATGAGGAGTCGGTACGGGGGCCCATGGCAGATTACGGGCCTGGCAGCAGCAATGGGAGGCCCGTAATCTGCCAGCACCCTATGACAAAATGGAACCCACCAGCAGTGTGAGGAGACCTGAAAGTGGCACATGGCAGAGTGTGGCGATGGAGACAGCAGCAATGGGAGGCCGTACAGGGACCCATGAGACACTCTGGACCTGGCAGCAGCATGAGGAGGCGGTACGGGGGCCCATGGCAGATTACGGGTCTGGCAGCAGCAATGGGAGGCCCGTAATCTGCCAGCACCCTATGACAAAATGGAACCCACCAGCAGTGTGAGGAGACCTGAAAGTGGCACATGGCAGAGTGTGGCGATGGAGACAGCAGCAATGGGAGGCCGTACAGGGACCCATGAGAGACTCTGGACCTGGCAGCAGCATGAGGAGGCGGTACAGGGGCCCATGACAGATTACGGGCCTGGCAGCAGCATGAGGAGTCGGTACGGGGGCCCATGGCAGATTACGGGCCTGGCAGCAGCAATGGGAGGCACGTAATCTGCCAGCACCCTATGACAAAATGGAACCCACCAGCAGTGTGAGGAGACCTGAAAGTGGCACATGGCAGAGTGTGGCGATGGAGACAGCAGCAATGGGAGGCCGTACAGGGACCCATGAGACACTCTGGACCTGGCAGCAGCATGAGGAGGCGGTACGGGGGCCCATGGCAGATTACGGGCCTGGCAGCAGCAATGGGAGGCCCGTAATCTGCCAGCACCCTATGACAACATGGAACCCACCAGCAGTGTGAGGAGACCTGAAAGTGGCACATGGCAGAGTGTGGCGATGGAGACAGCAGCAATGGGAGGCCGTACAGGGACCCATGAGACACTCTGGACCTGGCAGCAGCATGAGGAGGCAGTACGGGGGCCCATGGCAGATTACGGGCCTGGCAGCAGCAATGGGAGGCCCGTAATCTGCCAGCACCCTATGACAAAATGGAACCCACCAGCAGTGTGAGGAGACCTGAAAGTGGCACATGGCAGAGTGTGGCGATGGAGACAGCAGCAATGGGAGGCCGTACAGGGACCCATGAGAGACTCTGGACCTGGCAGCAGCATGAGGAGGCGGTACGGGGGCCCATGGCAGATTACGGGCCTGGCAGCAGCAATGGGAGGCCCGTAATCTGCCAGCACCCTATGACAAAATGGAACCCACCAGCAGTGTGAGGAGACCTGAAAGTGGCACATGGCAGAGTGTGGCGATGGAGACAGCAGCAATGGGAGGCCGTACAGGGACCCATGAGAGACTCTGGACCTGGCAGCAGCATGAGGAGGCGGTACAGGGACCCATGACAGATTACGGGCCTGTCAGCAGCATGAGGAGTCGGTACGGGGGCCCATGGCAATTACGGGCCTGGCAGAAGCAATGGGAGGCCTGTAATCTGCCAGCACCCTATGACAAAATGTAACCCACCAGCAGTGTGAGGAGACCTGAAAGTGGCACATGGCAGAGTGTGGCGATGGAGACAGCAGCAATGGGAGGCCGTACAGGGACCCATGAGACACTCTGGACCTGGCAGCAGCATGAGGAGGCGGTACGGGGCCCATGGCAGATTACGGGCCTGGCAGCAGCAATGGGAGGCCCGTAATCTGCCAGCACCCTATGACAAAATGGAACCCACCAGCAGTGTGAGGAGACCTGAAAGTAGCACATGGCAGAGTGTGGCGATGGAGACAGCAGCAATGGGAGGCCGTACAGGGACCCATGAGAGACTCTGGACCTGGCAGCAGCATGAGGAGGCGGTACGGGGGCCCATGGCAGATTACGGGCCTGGCAGCAGTTATGGGAGGCCCGTAATCTGCCAGCACCCTATGACAAAATGAAACCCACCAGCAGTGTGAGGAGACCTGAAAGTGGCACATGGCAGAGTGTGGCGATGGAGACAGCAGCAATGGGAGGCCGTACAGGGACCCATGAGACACTCTGGACCTGGCAGCAGCATGAGGAGGCGGTACAGGGGCCCATGACAGATTACGGGCCTGGCAGCAGCATGAGGAGTCGGTACGGGGGCCCATGGCAATTACGGGCCTGGCAGCAGCAATGGGAGGCCCGTAATCTGCCAGCACCCTATGACAAAATGGAACCCACCAGCAGTGTGAGGAGACCTGAAAGTGGCACATGGCAGAGTGTGGCGATGGAGACAGCAGCAATGGGAGGCCGTACAGGGACCCATGAGACACTCTGGACCTGGCAGCAGCATGAGGAGGCGGTACGGGGGCCCATGGCAGATTACGGGCCTGGCAGCAGCAATGGGAGGCCCGTAATCTGCCAGCACCCTATGACAAAATGGAACCCACCAGCAGTGTGAGGAGACCTGAAAGTGGCACATGGCAGAGTGTGGCGATGGAGACAGCAGCAATGGGAGGCTGTACAGGGACCCATGACACACTCTGGACCTGGCAGCAGCAAGAGGAGGCGGTACAGGGGCCCATGGCAGAGTGGCGAAGCGTAAGCAGCTTAAATTGAAGGCCATACAGAGGCCTATGTTAAAAATAATAACATGTTTGGGGCATGATTCATGGCGGATTTAGTCAGTTGTGTCAGGAACTGGTGGTTTGAAATCCAGACTAATCCACGCCTGATTCATTTTCACAAACGTGAGTCTCTCCACACTTTGGGTGGACAGTCGTGTCCTCCGCGGAGTTACAATACCTCCTGCTGCACTAAACACGCGCTCCGATGCCACGCTACTGGCCGGGCATGACAGCCTTTCAAGGGCAAATTCAGCTAGTTGGGGCCAAAGGTCAAGTTTCGTTGCCCAGTAGTCAAGGGGATTGTCTACCTCGGTTGGCAGGGTGCTGTCCAAGTAGGCCCAAGCCTGTTGTTTGAGGTCCTGCTCCAGGTCCACCTGATGCTGCTGCTGCTGCGGCTGGTTAGTAGTTTCCTCACTGCGCTGGTGAAGAAAGCTACTCATCATCGACTGCAGACTGAGGCAGCCACTGCTGGTGGAGCTGCCACTGCTCCTACCACTCCACCCCTCCCCTGCTGCCATGGCAGCGGAACGCGAACGCACAGGGCCCACAGTGTCTGAGGATGGACGTTGGCGCAGAAAGGCAGAGACCAACTGACTACATAGGTGGTTTTTATAGTACGTTATTTTGGCCTCCCTCTCAGCAGGTGTGAAAAAGGCCACCATTTTTGAACGGTAGCGAGGGTCCAACAAGGTGGACAGCCAAAAGTCATCCCTCTGTCTGATGGTTATTATTCGGCTGTCGGTACGCAAGCAAGCGAGCATGCTATGGGCCATTTGTGCCAAGGAATGCGAAGGACTCCCTGCCTCCATCTCCACAGCATACTGCCACGGTGCGTCTGGGTCCTCTGTCTCCTCCTCCTCCTCCTCTACCAGATGCTCCTGCTCCTCCACTCCTGTCCGCTGAGTGGAAAAACCACCCATTTCACTCAATAATTCCTGAGCACCAATGTCCTCCTCTACCTCCTCCTCTTCTTCCTGTCCTGCCCCCACAGGGGTCATGTGGCGTTGAGATCTGTGCGCCACGTCTACCGCACCCTGACCAGCCATTGTTAACAGCATTTGTTCCAGGACGTGCAACAGAGGAATGACGTCGTTCATCCCATAGTCCTGCCGACTCACGAATAGCGTGGCCTCCTCAAAGGGCCTGAGCAAGCGGCAGGTGTCACGCTTGAGCTGCCAATGGCTGACATCTAAGTTACACAGGGGAGTACCTTTATCCGCTTGTAACATCAGGAAATTGGTGATGGCCTTTCGCTGTTCGTAAAGGCGGTCTAACATATGTAGGGTTGAATTCCACCTTGTTGCAACGTCACAGCATGAGGAGTCGGTACGGGGGCCCATGGCAGATTACGGGCCTGGCAGCAGCAATGGGAGGCCCGTAATCTGCCAGCACCCTATGACAAAATGGAACCCACCAGCAGTGTGAGGAGACCTGAAAGTGGCACATGGCAGAGTGTGGCGATGGAGACAGCAGCAATGGGAGGCCGTACAGGGACCCATGACAGATTACGGGCCTGGCAGCAGCATGAGGAGGCGGTACAGGGGCCCATGACAGATTACGGGCCTGGCAGCAGCAATGGGAGGCCCGTAATCTGCCAGCACCCTATGACAAAATGGAACCCACCAGCAGTGTGAGGAGACCTGAAAGTGGCACATGGCAGAGTGTGGCGATGGAGACAGCAGCAATGGGAGGCCGTACAGGGACCCATGACACACTCTGGACCTGTCAGCAGCATGAGGAGGCCGTACAGGGACCCATGACAGATTACGGGCCTGGCAGCAGCATGAGGAGGCGGTACAGGGGCCCATGGCAGATTACGGGCCTGGCAGCAGCAATGGGAGGCCCGTAATCTGCCAGCACCCTATGACAAAATGGAACCCACCAGCAGTGTGAGGAGACCTGAAAGTGGCACATGGCAGAGTGTGGCGATGGAGACAGCAGCAATGGGAGGCCGTACAGGGACCCATGACACACTCTGGACCTGGCAGCAGCATGAGGAGGCGGTACAGGGGCCCATGACAGATTACGGGCCTGGCAGCAGCAATGGGAGGCCCGTAATCTGCCAGCACCCTATGACAAAATGGAACCCACCAGCAGTGTGAGGAGACCTGAAAGTGGCACATGGCAGAGTGTGGCGATGGAGACATGGGCCCCCTGGCCACGCTTGACTTTCTGGCCACATAGTCGATATACGGCTACGTTTACTTCCTCGGGCGGCTTGACGAAAAATTGCCACACCGCCGAGTAGGAAACTTTGCCCCCGCTACTCCTCACTGGCTGACTGCTACTTCCTCCATGCACACCGGCACCACTACTGGCCGTGGTGGTAGGCTGCAGTGGAGCTGGTGCTCTACTCCGTGGCCGTTTGCCTCCACTGACACTGCTGCGACCCTGCTGCCTCCTGGGCAACCGTCCGACTGTTTTGCTCGCTGCCAAGCTGGCACCCTCTTCTCCTGATGATGCGGAAGCAATAGCCTGATGACGACGAGGCTGCCAAGTGCAATCAGCCTCATCATCATCAATTAGCGTCTCCGCCTCACTACTAGCCCCCTCGGCTGCGTGTGGGTCAGGAGACAGACCTGTCTCTAGACCGGCTACCGAGCCACTCTCCTCGCCAGTACTTCTTCGCCTGGCTGCTGAAGAGGCGGATGTCTCCCCCCGTTCTTGACCGCCCTCTGTTAGCTCTTCCTCACTGTACAGTGGGGCTGAGCCCACAGCATGCAATACTTCGCTTGGTGAGGGAACACCAAAGGACAGGGGCAGGTAGAGGATACGTGATTTCAGTGGGCTTGCTCCCGGGCCATGCCAACTAACGGTTGTGTCTGACGTACCCACCGACCGTTGGCTGTAGGTGTCAGAAGTGTCCTTGGAAGAGGAAGACGACCAAGCCAACCAATCGATGACGGCAGGGTTGTCGGTGGAGACACGACCGCTGGATGACACCGGGAGCACTGGCCTCTGGCTGCGACTAGTGCTGCCTCGACCCCTTCCTCTGCTGCCACGTCTGCTCGCTCCTGAAACATTGCCTCCTCTGCCACTCCTCTGCGTGTTGTCTGACATACTCTTTAATTCAACGATTCTGTGTCCCTGAGTAACGATTCTGTGTCCCTAAGTAACAATTCTGTGTCTGTCCCTGAGTAACAATTCTGTGTCCCTCAGTAACAATTCTGTGTCCCTCAGTAACAATTCTGTGTCTGTCCCTGAGTAACAATTCTGTGTCCCTCAGTAACAATTCTGTGTCTGTCCCTGAGTAACAATTCTGTGTCCCTCAGTAACAATTCTGTGTCCCTCAGTAACAATTATGTGTCTGTCCCTGAGTAACAATTCTGTGTCCCTGAGTAACAGTTCTGTGTCCCTGAGTAACAATTCTGTGTCCCTGAGTAACAGTTCTGTGTCCCTGAGTAACAATTCTGTGTCCCTGAGTAACAATTCTGTGTCTGTCCCTGAGTAACAATTCTGTGTCCCTGAGTAACAATTCTGTGTCCCTGATTAACAATTCTGTGTCCCTCAGTAACAATTCTGTGTCCCTGAGTAACAATTCTGTGTCTGTCCCTGAGTAACAATTCTGTGTCCCTCAGTAACAATTCTGTGTCCCTCAGTAACAATTCTGTGTCCCTCAGTAACAATTATGTGTCTGTGCCTGAGTAACAGTTCTGTGTCCCTGAGTAACAGTTCTGTGTCCCTGAGTAACAATTCTGTGTCCGTGAGTAACAATTCTGTGTCCCTCAGTAACAATTCTGTGTCCCTCAGTAACAATTCTGTGTCTGTCCCTGAGTAACAATTCTGTGTCCCTGAGTAACAGTTCTGTGTCCCTGAGTAACAATTCTGTGTCCCTGAGTAACAGTTCTGTGTCCCTGAGTAACAATTCTGTGTCCCTGAGTAACAATTCTGTGTCCCTCAGTAACAATTCTGTGTCTGTCCCTGTGTAACAATTCTGTGTCCCTCAGTAACAATTCTGTGTCCCTCAGTAACAATTCTGTGTCTGTCCCTGAGTAACAATTCTGTGTCCCTGAGTAACAGTTCTGTGTCCTTGAGTAACAATTCTGTGTCCCTGAGTAACAGTTCTGTGTCCCTGAGTAACAATTCTGTGTCCCTGAGTAACAATTCTGTGTCCCTGAGTAACAATTCTGTGTCCCTCAGTAACAATTTTGTGTCCCTCAGTAACAATTCTGTGTCTGTCCCTGAGTAACAATTCTGTGTCCCTCAGTAACAATTCTGTGTCCCTCAGTAACAATATCGTGTCTGTCCCTGAGTAACAATTCTGTGTCCCTGAGTAACAGTTCTGTGTCCCTGAGTAACAATTCTGTGTCTGTCCCTGAGTAACAATTCTGTGTCCTTCAGTAACAATTCTGTGTCCCTCAGTAACAATTCTGTGTCTGTCCCTGAGTAACAATTCTGTGTCCCTCAGTAACAATTCTGTGTCCCTCAGTAACAATTCTGTGTCTGTCCCTGAGTAACAATTTTGTGTCCCTGAGTAACAGTTCTGTGTCCCTGAGTAACAATTCTGTGTCCCTGAGTAACAGTTCTGTGTCCCTGAGTAACAATTCTGTGTCCCTGAGTAACAATTCTGTGTCCCTCAGTAACAATTCTGTGTTTCTCAGTAACAATTCTGTGTCTGTCCCTGAGTAACAATTCTGTGTCCCTCAGTAACAATTCTGTGTCCCTGAGTAACAATTCTGTGTCCCTGAGTAACAGTTCTGTGTCCCTGAGTAACAATTCTGTGTCCCTGAGTAACAATTCTGTGTCCCTGAGTAACAATTCTGTGTCCCTCAGTAACAATTCTGTGTCTGTCCCTGAGTAACAATTCTGTGTCCCTGAGTAACAGTTCTGTGTCCCTGAGTAACAATTCTGTGTCCCTGAGTAACAATTCTGTGTCCCTAAGTAACGATTCTGTGGCCCTAAAGTCTCTGTGGCCCTAACTCTGTCCCTAATACAGAGAGATCTGTCTCTCTTGAATGACCGGAGGCTAATGGAGAATTCTAAGATGGCCGCAATTTATAGCTCGACCATTACACAGTGCTGGCTGGCTGGCTGCTGATTGGCTAATGCGATCACATGTCATGAATGAATGCATTATGGGTCAGCGCGCCTTGTCTGCGCGCCTTCCCAGAGATCCCCGCTCCGTCGCCACACATGTCGCCGCCATTTTTGGAAAATTTCGATTCGCGCATCCGAAGTCTGCTAATTTTCGGATTCTAAACGAATTACACTTCGCCAAGTTCGATTCACTCATCTCTAATAGTTACCCTTTAAAACACATACAGTAGTAACTAAATTGCAAACATTGTTTAGCATTATTCACTCATCTTTAATCACAAATTAGGCTACGGCTTCAAATTATTCTTACAATATCTGCATCACTCATAGTATGAAAGTTTTCCTTGGAGACAAAGAATTAATTATTTCCTTGAGTTCTTGGTCTTTTGATGATAGCACTGAAGTGCTTGCCCAAATGATTGAAACGCTTTCATAAAATAAATTTGGGACTGAGTCTGGGTCTCCCCAGAATAAGTTCATCAGCGATCCACAATTGCAGTTAGTTTCAAAAACAGATACAGCACACATAGTAAACATTTTGTCATTGATGGTAACTGAGTTTGATTTTCATTTTTCTTTCCTGGAAAAAAATAGTGTCAGACTCCTTATTTTATTTTTGGATTGACTTTTTTCATCAAGGTATCAATTCTTTGGTAAGTAGGAGAAATTCTGATTTGGAGATGGATATACATAACTAAGGGATAGCTGGCATTTTGTTTCTTCTCAAATTTCTTTATTCTAATCATGTGAATTTATTCTGTAATTCATTACACTTATTATGTGATGGCTTAAAGTGACTCTGTCCCAAAAGAACAGTTACTTGCAAAACAAACAAACAAAAATTAGTTACTGTCTGCACCAATTAACACTTGTTCTAATGAGGATAATCTGTCTCCAAAAATCTGTTTCCAAACCAACACTGCTGAGTTGATCTCCTTTGCTCTCAATTGTTCTTACTGGCCTTGTAGGTGTGTCCTCCAATTAAGAAACTAGGAACACAAACATAAAGAGTACAATACATGTTGAAGGAGATGGAGACATGTATGAAGCAAATCAATTAAAGATTTACTCACAATATGTTAACCACGTGCTCTCCTGAGGATTTATCCCCCTTCCTGACCAGGCCATTTTTCCCGGTTACGGCGCTGCGTTACTTTAACTGACAATTAAGCGGTCATGCAACACTGAACCCAAATAAAATTTGCGTCCTTTTTTTCCCATGAATTGAGCTTTTTTTCAGTGGTATTTGATTGTCTGTGCGGTTTTATTTTTTTTGCACTATAAAAGAAAAGACTGACAAGTTTAAGAAAAACACAATATTTTTGACTTTTTGCTATTAAACATGTCCAAATCTATACTGAACGAGGTTGCAGTTCCCTATGCACTGTTTTGGTGGTTTTGCTACTGCACTTATTTACTTGGTTCTATCTAAGATTATAAATGTAATAAGTGATTACAACCTTTTGTCTATACATGAATTTAACCAATCCTGATACAGCTAATACCAATAAAGTTAATACCAAATGATAACTGTGCAAAAAAAAGATCTAATTTATTTACACAGAAAAGAAGCTTGCTATTAATCAAATATAACAAAATATAATGTAGCCGGTATAACTTTAAAAGTAGTAATATTACAATGCAAATACAGAATGTTACCAGTACAAAGAGCTGACTACAGGAAAGAAAGTTACAGAAAAGAAACATAGAATAATACGTTAGGCAGACATCCTGATGGCTGGGCTTCCAAAGAGAGAGAAACAGAAATTGAGCAATGGCATACTTTTATACCCCCTCCACCTCCATTCCAAGTAAAGGCACACCCTTCAATAAGTTCCAATATTTTGCTATTTCTGTTCAAAGGAGGGCTCTGTGACTTGTGAAAGACATTGGCCAACTGCATAGGCCAATGTCCAGTGAAGCATACCTCCTTTGAAGCCAGTTCCTGCAGGAAGATCTATGACAATACTCCCTAGGAGGTGTTAGAAATGATGACTCCAGGGCTTATCCAGCCAGGTGGCCATATTTCCATAAACATCTACAGGAAACCTTCTAAGAGGGGTATTGAGGTGATGCAACCGATGGTAAATAAGTTGCAGGAATTGAGACAATTATCAGAAGTTCACAATAATGTTAAAAATGATTGTAGGCACAAGATATCTATCACAACACCATCTGGCCAATTGATGAATCTAAAATATAACCTTTATTCAAATATATAAAAAATGTATGCTCAGCTGTAATTAATGCCCATAGGAGTGGAATGTACTGCACACAACAATATAACTGAATACCATTGCAATTGTTTACCTTACATCCAAATGATTGATAACACCAGACCAGATCAAATACCATACCATTTTAGATGAAGTGACGGCATAAAAAAGACACTGCAGTTTAATTCTAAGCCTATCAGATGGAATATATAATCTCTGTTAAGGAAATGGAGTTACCCCATGGACAAACTAATTGAAGAGTATAATCTATCTTGCTACAGATATGTAGTAAGGGTACACTCATCCACAGGCTTAAATGTCAGCCTCTAATGGAAAAGCCCCAAACACCACCATATGGGCAGCCCAATGGCTAAATGGTTAGCACTTCTGCCTGGTAGTACTAGGGTCATTGGTTCGAATCCCAACCACGGCAGCACTACCTGGAGTTTGCATGTTCTCCCTGTGCCTGCATGGGTTTCCTCCGGGTACTCCTGTTTCCTCCCACACTCCAAAGACATACTGGTAGGTTAATTGGATCCTGTCTAAATTGGCCCTAGTATGTGTGTGTATGAATGTGAGTTAGGGACCTTAGATTGTATGCCCCTTGAGGGTTAGGGACTGATGTAAATGTACAACAAATATGTAAAGTGCTGCGTAAATTGACGGTGTTATACAAGTACCTGAAATAAATAAATAAAATGTCCACCAAAAATACCTCACTGTCTTGAGGAATGCAAATAATGTACTGTAAAACTCAGTGCAGACCCCTCCAAAAAAAAAAGGCAGAGGAAACATAAATCATATAATATGACTAGAGATGAGCGAATCGAACATGACGAAGTGGAATTCGTTTCGAAGATTAAGAAAAATTCGATTCGCACCGAATCCGAAAATTAGCAAACTTCGGATGCACGAATCGAATTTTCCCAAAAATGGCGGCGACATGTGTGGCGACGGAGCGGGGATCTCTGGGAAGGCGCGCCGACAAGGCGCGCTGACCCATAATGCATTCATTCATGACATGTGATCGCATTAGCCAATCAGCAGCCAGACAGCCAGCCAGCACTGTGTAATGGTGGAGCTATAAATCGCGGCCATCTTAGAATTCTCCATTAGCCTCCGGTCATTCAAGAGAGACAGACCTGTCTGTATTAGGGACAGAGTTAGGGCCACAGAGACTTTAGGGCCACAGAATCGTTATTCAGGGCCACAGAATCGTTACTCAGGGACACAGAATCGTTACTCAGGGACACAGAATTGTTACTCAGGGACACAGAATAGTTACTCAGGGACACAGAATCGTTACTCAGGGACAGACACAGAATTGTTACTCAGGGACACAGAATCGTTACTCAGGGACACAGAATTGTTACTCAGGGACACAGAATTTTTACTCAGGGACACAGAATTGTTACTCAGGGACACAGAATTGTTACTGAGGGACACAGAATTGTTACTCAGGAACACAGAATTGTTACTCAGGGACACAGAATCGTTACTCAGGGACACAGAATCGTTACTCAGGGACACAGAATCGTTACTCAGGGACAGAAACAGAATCGTTACTCAGGGACACAGAATTGTTACTCAGGGACACAGAATCGTTACTCAGGGACACAGAATCGTTACTCAGGGACACAGAATCGTTACTCAGGGACACAGAATTGTTACTCAGGGACACAGAATCGTTACTGAGGGACACAGAATCGTTACTCAGGGACACAGAATCGTTACTCAGGGACACAGAATTGTTACTCAGGGACACAGAATCGTTACTCAGGGACACAGAATCGTTACTCAGGGACACAGAATTGTTACTCAGGGACACAGAATCATTGCTCAGGGACACAGAATCGTTACTCAGGGACAAAGAATTGTTGCTCAGGGACACAGAATTGTTACTCAGGGACACAGAATTGTTACTCAGGGACACAGAATCGTTACTGAGGGACACAGAATCGTTACTGAGGGACACAGAATCGTTACTGAGGGACACAGAATTGTTACTCAGGGACACAGAATCGTTACTCAGGGACACAGAATCGTTACTCAGGGACACAGAATTGTTACTCAGGGACACAGAATCGTTACTGAGGGACACAGAATCGTTACTGAGGGACACAGAATAGTTACTCAGGGACACAGAATCGTTTCTCAGGGACACAGAATCGTTACTCAGGGACACAGAATCGTTACTCAGGGACACAGAATCGTTACTCGGGGACACAGAATTGTTACTCGGGGACACAGAATTGTTACTCGGGGACACAGAATTGTTACTGAGGGACACAGAATCGTTACTCAGGGACACAGAATTGTTACTCGGGGACACAGAATCGTTACTCGGGGACACAGAATCGTTACTCGGGGACACAGAATCGTTACTGAGGGACACAGAATCGTTACTCAGGGACACAGAATCGTTACTCAGGGACACAGAATTGTTACTCAGGGACACAGAATCGTTACTCAGGGACACAGAATCGTTACTGGACACAGAATTGTTACTCGGGGACACAGAATCGTTACTCGGGGACACAGAATTGTTACTCAGGGACACAGAATCGTTACTTTCTGCTTCACAACCACTATTGAATTAAAGAGTATGTCAGACAACACGCAGAGGAGTGGCAGAGGAGGCAATGTTTCAGGAGCGAGCAGACGTGGCAGCAGAGGAAGGGGTCGAGTCAGCACTATTCGCAGCCAGAGGCCAGTGCTCCCGGTGTCATCCAGCGGTCGTGTCTCCACCGACAACCCTGCCGTCATCGATTGGTTGACTCGGTCGTCTTCCTCTTCCCAGGTCACCTCTGACACCTACAGCCAACGGTCGGTGGGTACGTCAGACACAACCGTTAGTTGGCATGGCCCGGGAGCAAGCCCACTGAAATCACGTGTCCTCTACCTGTCCCTGTCCTTTGGTGTTCCCTCACCAAGCGAAGTATCGCATGCTGTGGGCTCAGCCCCACTGTACAGGAAGAGCTAACAGAGGGCGGTCAGGAACGGGGGGAGACATCCGCCTCTTCAGCAGCCAGGCAAAGAAGTACTGGCGAGGAGAGTGGCTCGGTAGCCGGTCTAGAGACAGGTCTGTCTCCTGACCCACATGCAGCCGAGGGGGCTAGTAGTGACGCAGAGACCCTAATTGATGATGATGAGGCTGATCGCACTTGGTAGCCTCGTCGTCATCAGGCTATTGCTTCCGCATCATCAGGAGAAGAGGTTGCCAGCTTGCCAGCGAGCAAAACAGTCGGTGGGTTGCCCAGGAGGCAGCAGGGTCGCAGCAGTGTCAGTGGAGGCAAACGGCCACGGAGTAGAGCACCAGCTCCACTGCAGCCTACCACCACGGCCAGTAGTGGTGCCGGTGTGCACGGAGGAAGTAGCAGTCAGCCAGTGAGGAGTAGCGGGGGCAAAGTTTCCTACTCGGCGGTGTGGCAATTTTTCGTCAAGCCGCCCGAGGAAGTAAACATAGCCGTATGTCGACTATGTGGCCAGAAAGTCAAGCGTGGCCAGGGGGCCCATGTTGGGACTACAGCGTTGCATCAGCATATGCAGCGTAGCCATTCGGTGGCCTGGGAAAACCGTGATAAAGATACGGCGGTTCTGCCTGCCCCAGCCCCCGCTCCATCACCCGCTCCGTTACTTGCTCCGTCACCCGACGTCAATCGCCCTCTATCAGCCAGTCAAGGCTCCAACACCTCTGCTGAGGGGAGTTGTCGCTCGTTGGCATCTTCCGCTCGTTCAGATGCTCCTTCTCCTGCTACTCCTCTTCACGGATTCCGTCAGCAGTCTTTCTTGGAATCCGTTTCCAAGAGACAACAGTTTGCGAGCACGCACCCGACGGTGCAGAAGCTGAACGTCCTCCTGTCCAAGTTGCTGGTGCTGCAGTCCCTCCCTTTCCAAGTGGTGGACTCAGCACCTTTCCGAGAAATGATGGCTTGTGCTGAGCCGCGGTGGAGAGTGCCAAGCCGTCATTTCTTTGCCAAAAAGGCAGTGCCAGCCCTGCATTCACATGTAGAAGAGATGGTGGGCCAGTCTTTGAGCATGTCGGTCTCTGCCAAAGTGCACGGCAGCGCTGACGTGTGGAGCTGTAACTACGGTCAGGGACAGTACATGTCATTTACGGCCCACTGGGTAAACGTGGTGCCGGCACAGCCGCACCAGCAACTTGGACAGGTCACGCCGCTTTTGCCTCCACGTTTGCACGTCCTTGGTCCAGCAAAGATGTCCGCCTCTACCACCTCTTCTTCCGCCGTGTCCTCAGCCGCCACCCCCGTGCCAAGTCCCATTACCCGACCGGCATATCACATGTGCAGGGCGCAACGGTGTCACGCTGTGCTGCACCTGGTATGCCTTGGCGAACGTAGTCACACAGGGGAGGAACTTCTGAGTGTAATGAACAGAGAAATCGACAGATGGCTGAAAATCGGAACCATGTTGACCGACAACGGAAAGAACATGTTGTCTGCTCTGCATCAAGGAAGGTTGTGCCATGCGCCATGCATGGCTCACGTGTTCAATCTGGTTGTCAAGCGGTTCCTAAAATCCACCATCCCACTGCAAGACATCCTTAAAATGTCACGTAAACTTTGCATGCATTTCAGCCATTCCTACACCGCAAAGCACACCCTCCTTGAGCTGCAGCGGCAGAACGGAATTCCACAGCATCGCCTGATCTGCGACGTTGCAACAAGGTGGAATTCAACCCTACATATGTTAGACCGCCTTTACGAACAGCGAAAGGCCATCACCGATTTCCTGATGTTACAAGCGGATAAAGGTACTCCCCTGTGTAACTTAAATGTCAGCCATTGGCAGCTCATGCGTGACACCTGCCGCTTGCTCAGGCCCTTTGAGGAGGCCACGCTATTCGTGAGTCAGCAGGACTATGGGATGAACGACGTCATTCCTCTGTTGCACGTCCTGGAACAAATGCTGTTAACAATGGCTGGTCAGGGTGCGGTAGACATGGCGCACAGATCTCAACGCCACATGACCCCTGTGGGGGCAGGACAGGAAGAAGAGGAGGATGTAGAGGAGGACATTGGTGCTCAGGAATTATTGAGTGAAATGGGTGGTTTTTCCACTCAGCGGACAGGAGTGGAGGAGCAGGAGCATCTGGTAGAGGAGGAGGAGGAGGAGACAGAGGACCCAGACGCACCGTGGCAGCATGCTGTGGAGATGGAGGCTGGGAGTCCCTCGCATTCCTTGGCACAAATGGCCCATAGCATGCTCGGTTGCTTGTGCAGCGACAGCCGAATAATAACCATCAGACAGAGGGATGACTTTTGGCTGTCCACCTTGTTGGACCCTCGCTACCGTTCAAAAATGGTGGCCTTTTTCACACCTGCTGAGAGGGAGGCCAAAATAACGTACTATAAAAACCACCTATGTAGTCAGTTGGTCTCTGCCTTTCTGCGCCAACGTCCATCCTCAGACACTGTGGGCCCTGTGCGCTCGCGTTCCGCTGCCATGGCAGCAGGGGAGGGGTGGGGTGGTAGGAGCAGTGGCAGCTCCACCAGCAGCGGCTGCCTCAGTCTGCAGTCGATGATGAGTAGCTTTCTTCACCAGCGCAGTGAGGAAACTACTAACCAGCCGCAGCAGCAGCAGCATCAGGTGGACCTGGAGCAGGACCTCAAACAACAGGCTCGGGCCTACTTGGACAGCACCCTGCCAACCGAGGTAGACAATCCCCTTGACTACTGGGTAACGAAACTTGACCTTTGGCCCCAACTAGCTGAATTTGCCCTTGAAAGGCTGTCATGCCCGGCCAGTAGCGTGGCATCGGAGCGCGTGTTTAGTGCGGCAGGAGGTATTGTAACTCCGCGGAGGACACGACTGTCCACCCAAAGTGTGGAGAGACTCACGTTTGTGAAAATGAATCAGGCGTGGATTAGTCTGGATTTCAAACCACCAGTTCCTGACACAACTGACTAAATCCGCCATGAATCATGCCCCAAACATGTTATTATTTTTAACATAGGCCTCTGTATGGCCTTCAATTTAAGCTGCTTACGCTTCACCACTCTGCCATGGGCCCCTGTACCGCCTCCTCTTGCTGCTGCCAGGTCCAGAGTGTGTCATGGGTCCCTGTACGGCCTGCCATTGTTGCTGACTTCATCGCCAGACTCTGCCATGTGCCACTTTCAGGTCTCCTTACACTGTTGGTGGGTTCCATTTTGTGATAGGGTGCTGTATGGCCTTCCATTGCTGCTGCCTCCACCGCCACACTGTGGCTCCACACTCTGGTTTTGGCCCCGTGACTGCCCAAATGAGTGAAGTGTGCGGTGATTCTAAGATCGACGGCACTCATCTGCATGTCACACTGACTGACAGTATTATTTCTCTTCCCCAGCAGACTCCAAGGGCATTTAAATTAAAGGTACAGTGTTCTGCACTAATATAAAGGCTCTCTGAAGCCTAGAAACACCCTTTTTATAAGTTAAATTCGCAACGAATATATTCGCCTCGAATCAAATTTATTCCGCGAATTCGGCGAATCAGCCGAATCGAATTTTTGAATAATTCGCTCATCTCTAAATATGACTTATTCTGAATGGAAGGCATTGGAAGATCTGCATAGTAATAAAGAAGTAGATATAAAGGCAACCAACAAAGGGGGAAATATAGTCTTGATGGACAGAGCATTTTATTTGAAAATGTGTTATGAGTTATTAAGCAATGAGGATAACTATGAAATACTTCAGAATGATCCAACCCCCAAATATTTGAGTGAGTTGAACTCTATTTTGAAAAGGGCTGTTGAAGAAGTGATCCTCTCCAAAGATGAAGGTACCTTTATTATGAATGCATATCCAACTATTGCAACTTTTTATACCTTACCTAAGTTATACAAACATAAAGAAAACCCCCCTGGCCATCCTTTCATCTTGGGCAATAACCATCTCACAGAAGAAGCAAGCAAATATTAGATTATATCCTGCATCCATTTGTATATAGTTTGCCTTCTTATATCAACAATACACGAGACTTTGTAAACAGACTAATAGATATCACAATGGAAGATGATGTGTGGTTAGCTAGTCTAGATGTGAAGGGTTCATATAGTAATATTAGTCATGACTTGGACCTAAAAGCTTGTAAATCTTTTCTGGAAACCAGTGGCAAACTATTTGATAACCATACCACATTCACTCTCCAACTTTTGCAGTTTGTATTGGAACACAATTTTTTCCTAATTGATGGCAAAGCATATAGACAGCTCAGAGGTACTGTGAGGGGTTCATCGTATGCACCTATGTATGCACATCTTCTTCTTGGGTTGTGGGAGTGTACTATGGTCTTTGTAGAGTAATTAGAGCGTTTTACATCACACATTCTCAAGTGGGCAAGATTCATTGATGATGTGTTCATATTATGGCAGGGTCAAAAGGATGTTTGTAGAATTTGTAGCCACCTTGAATCAAAACAATATTGGGATGTACTTCACGAGTGAAATTAAATATGATAGCATACATTTTTTGGACTTGGAATAAAAGGGGTGAAGGAGGCAATATTAATACAACAATCTATCAAAAACCGACCTCCACGATTAGATTGGGGAAGTTCACATCCAGCAGTCTTAAAAAGAGGAATTCCCACTGGTCAATTTATGAGAGCAAAGATAAATTGCTCAAAGGAAGGGACATTCCAAATGGAGAGTCAAAAATTGTTTGACAGATTTATGAGACGTGGCTTTCTTAAGACTGATTTGATTAAATCCTATGAGAAAGTGAAAAGGGTTCCAAGTGAATCTCTGCTGGGTCAGAAAACCATAAAAATGGATGACCAGCAAGGCATGCGTATCATAGGTAAATATTCAAATCAATCAGATTTACAACATCATAAAGCGATATTGGAACATTTTGCATGAGGACAAATATCTATCACAGACCCTACCTAAAGACCCCAAGATAACCTACAGATGGGGCAGGAATTCGAGAGACATCTTAGTACACAGTCATCTAGAAAAAAACCCTCTAAAACATCAATAAACACACTTGGCTACCAAAGAAACCAAAAGGTAGCTTCAGGTGTGGTCACTGTAAGGCATGTACTTTCTTGAACAATACAAAGGAGTTTGTTAATCCTAAAAAGATTTCTATAATTGCAGCACAGAGAGGGGGATTTATGCTTTAACTGCCTCCCGACCACCATATAAGGTAATGACGGGCCCAAGGTGGTTCTCTCTTTCTGGGAGGACATCATACGACATCCTCCCAGTCTAACCGCGCATGCGTGGCTCCAGGAGCGCAGTGGAATCAATGGAAAGAGCTGAAGATTTCAGCTCGGTCATGTGATTAGATGTGTCCAATCACAGCTGATCGCATGTAAATAGAGAAATGCCAGTTATCGACATTTCTCTCCTCACGAGCTGTCAGGCTGACAGCTCGAGAGGAGAGGAGAGACGGTAATCGGCTCTGTACACATGTACACTGATCATCAGGGCACTGATGATCAGTGTGCCCTGATGATCAGTGTAGCCCCAGCAGTGCCACCTGTTAGTGGCCATCAATGCCAGCTGTCAGTGCTCATCAATGCCACCTGCCAGTGCCCATCAGTGCTACATCAATGCCACATATCAGTGCCTACCAATGCCACATATTAGTGCCCATCTGAGCTGCCTTTCAGTGTCACCTATCAGTGCCAGTCAGTGCCACCTATCAATGCCAGTCAGTGCCACCTATCTGTGCTGCCAGTCAGTGCCACCTATCAGTGTCAGTCAGTGTCGCCTATCAGTGCAGCCTAACAGTGCCAGTCAGTGCCATCTAACAGTGCCAGTCAGTGCCATATATGAGTGCTGCCTTTCAGTGCCCATCAGTAATGTCTGTCAATGCCCATCAGTGCCACCTACTATTGCCTCATCATCAGTGCCACCTATCAGTTCCCATCAGTGCATCCTATCAGTGTCCATCACTGCAGCCTCATTAGTGCACATCAGTGAAGGAGAAAATAACTTATTTACAAAATTTTATAACAAAAACTAAGAAAAAAACTTTTTTTTTCAAAATTTTCAGTTGTTGGGTTGTTTTGCAAAAAATAAAAAATCCAGAGGTGAATAAATACCACCGAAAGAAAGCTCTATATGTCTCAAAAAAATTATAAAAATTTCATATGGGCACAGTGTTCCATGAACGCGCAATTGTCATTCAAAGTGTGACAGCACTGAAAGCTGAAAACTGGCCTGGGCTGGAAGGGGGTATAAGTGCCCTGTAGGCAAGGGGTTTAAATGCCCATGCTTTAATATATGTATGAAAAACAATTTGCCCCTTTTAGAGACGAATTCTTGAACATGTGAACGATATTGCTCGAAACAAGGATGGACCAGTAGCAAGACACATGATACAAAAACATGATGGTAAGGCTGACCTCTTAGGCTTTTGAATTACTGACAAATATGAACTGAGACCTAGAAAAGGAGACCTAGATAAATGACTTTTGAAACTTGAAGCAAAATGCATTTTCTGTTTAGGCTCAAGAGCACCCCATGGTTTACATGAAGGATTCACCTTCCTTCCTTTTGTGTATGATTAGGGATTCTGTGCTTTTTGTTTGATTTTTGCTCCATAAATGCTATATAATGGTATGAACTGTAATTTTGATCTGTTATTAGTGGGGCATTAACAGTGCTTGAGAGCGCCAGCAGTGTCTACTGTGTTGTGGACTGATGTGCTGCTGTAGGGTTGTTTTGTGTCCACAAGATGGCGTCTGTTGAGGAACTGAGCATGTGCAGTTCTTTGTCTACAAGATGGTGTCTGTTGAGGAACTGAGCATGTGCGGGGGCCATTTTAATGGTTATCTCTATATATAGAGGTGAAACAAACAATAGGTGCCATTTTTTCCACCATGTGCAGCTGAGCACAACGTCCAGCCACTATGTGGCCTATTTTAATTCTTTATACTCCTGACAAAGCTCTGTTTTCTGGAGTGGAACATGTAGAGTCTTTTTGTTTTCTTTGGGAGCACTTTTTGAATGCACATGGTATTCACTCCTCTCCCCCCATTTTTTTTTTTTGGAGAGGTCTGTACTGTTTTTTACAGTGCATTATTTGCATTTCTCAAGACAGTGAGGTATTTTTGGTGGATATGGTGATGTTTGGGGCTTTTTCATAAGAGGCTGACATTTAAGCCTGTGGATGAGTGTACCCTTACTACATATCTGTGGATATTTTATTTATTTATTTCAGGTACTTGAATAGCATCGTCAATTTACGCAGTGCTTTACATATTTGTTCATTTACATCACTCCCTAACCCTCAAGGGGCATACAATCTAAGGTCCCTAACTTACATTCATACATACACATACTAGGGACAATTTAGACAGGATCCAATTAACCTACCAGCATGTCTTTGGAGTGTGGGAGGAAACAGGAGTACCTGGAAGAAACCCATGCAGGCACAGGGAGAACATGAAAACTCCAAGCAGGTGGTGCTGTGGTTGGGATTTGAACCAATGACCCTAGCACTACCAGGCAGAAGTGCTAACCACTGAGCCATTGGGCTGCCCATATGGTGATGTTTGGGGCTTTTCCATGTGAGGCTGACATTTAAGCCTGTGGATGAGTGTACCCTTACTACATATCTGTAGCAAGATAGATTATACTCTTCAATTAGTTTGTGCATGGGGTAACTCCATTTCCTTAATAGAGATTATTCAAACTACAGTACCTCCTTGTATGCCGTCACTTCATCAAAACGATATGGTATTTGATTTTGGTCTTCTGTTATCAACCATTTGGATGTAAGGTAAACAATTGCAATGGTATCCAGTTATATTGTGTGCAGTACATTCCACTTCAATAGGCATTAATTACAGCTGAGCTATATTTTTATATATTTGAATAAAGGTTATATTTTAGATTCATCAATTGGCCAGATGGTGCTTAGGGAAATGCACCCTCGTTCAGTATAGATTTGCCAAAAATGATTTACAATTAGGGCTTGGTTAAATATTAAACATGTCCAGTAAAAACATTTAAAAAATTTTGTCATAAATATTTGCAAAAATGTTTACTGCTACATGTCTTTTGCTAAAGAAAAAAAATCCCAATACATGTAAATTGGTTTACGTGAAAGTTATAGCGTTTTTACTTTTTTTTTTTTTTGTAGTAGCAGCGATCAGCGACTTCTGACATTCTGACACTGGGCGAAACTAACTTGGTGTCACTGACATCCCCAATCACACCAATACAGTGATCAGTGCAAATAAAAAGCACTGACACTGTACTAATGGCACTGGGCAGGAAGGGGTTAACATGAGGGGAGATCAAAGGGTTAACTGTTTCACTATAAGCTGTGTCCGTGTGCTTCCAAAGCAGTGTGCAGGAGCTGACGGAGAACTGGTTTGTTTACAAACAGTCCTCCCCATCGGAGGTGCTCGACAATCACCAGGCACCGGAGAGTAATCACTGGCTGGGACCCAATGATAGCTGCGGCCGCGAATGGGGGTCTCGCCCTCCACCTGCTCAGAAATACAAAATCATGTTTATATACTCACATGATTTTGTGCACCTGTGCCTCCCTGTAGCAGTTTATCTGCTATAGGGTGGTCAGGAAGTGGTTAAAATTCTTTTACATTTGATTTTATTTATTTTAATAAACAATTTTATACACTGTATCTTTACTTTTCTACCTCTTTTATTGCTATCAGAAGGGATGAACAGCATGCCTTGTGATAGCATGGGCCATGACAGGTCCTCTTTATGGAGAAATCTGGAGTCTATTAGATCCTTAGATTTCTCCTCTGGCCTCAAAAGCATCTGATCAAACTAGGATTGGCTTGATCACATGCTTTCACAAACCTGTAATGGTTTTACATGAGACAAACAGGAAGTGACAATTTGCATTGCGTCTGGTTTGACATCACACAATGGGAGTAACCATTTCTTTGGTGAAAATAACCTAAATCAGTGTTTATTTAGTCTGTAGGAAAGCTATAGAGTCCATAAACTATAGTATATACAGTATCTTAAAATCTGTCAATCCTGAAGTATTGACGGCCAATCTAATTTCTTGAGGCCCAAAAAAGTCATGACAGTACCGATATCCCCAAAGGACCCCTTTTTGCAAAGTTTACAGTCTAAGGTAATAAGAGGCATAGCGAGTGTTTTTTTTAAGTAATTTTTATTCTTTGGAAAATGAAAAAATGAGCTTTTCTCCCAATTTTCTTTTTTTACATACTGTTACCGGTGCAGTACAGCATCATAGAACTGGTGTGGCAGTGATCAGGGACACTGAATAAAGTATGGGAAAAAAAGGTAAAATTTTTTAAATTAACCGTTTCAATACCGTGCAATTTTACACCTTCCTGCCCAGGCCAGTTTTCAGGTTTCAGCGCTCTCACACTTTGAATGACAATTGCGCGGTCATACAACATTGTACCCAAACTAAAATTTGATCATTTTCTTCACACAACTAGAGCTTTCTTTTGGTGGTATTTAATCACTGCTGGGGTTTTTATTTTTTGCTAAATTAACAAAAAAAGACCAAAAATTTTGAAAAAAAACCCCACATTTTTCTTTGTTTCTGTTATAAAAGTTTACAAATAAATAATTGTTCTTCATAAATTTAGGCTGAGATGTATTCTGCTACATGTCTTTGGTGAAAATAACCCAAATTAGGATGTATTTTTTAGTTTGTAGGAAAGTTATAGAGTTCACAAACTATGGTATAGATCTGAATATTGATCAATCCTGAAGTACTGACAGCCAATCTAATATCTTGAGGTCCAAGAATGTCAGAACAGTACAGATATCCCCCAAATGACCCCTTTTTGCAGAGTAGACAGTCCGACGTACTTCATAAGAGGCATGGCGAGTTTTTTGAAGTTGTATTTTTTTGTCATAATTTTTCGGAAAATGAAAAAATTAAAAAAATTATTTTCACTATTTTTTTTTTACATACTGTCACCAGTGCAGTACAGCGTCATCATATAACTGGCATGGCGGTGAACAGCGACACTGACTGGTGACAGTATGAAAAAAATATATATATATATATTTTTTTTAATTTTTTTTAATTTTTTTATTTTTTAATTTTTTATTACATTTTTTTTTATTTTTTTAAAGATTTTTTTTCATATTTTACTATGACCAAAATAGTACAATGTTACCATAGTAACACTGTACTACTTTGGGGAAGTGATCAGTATTTTTTTTTTTTTTTTTTTTTTTTTACACAATTTGCTTATAGCAAAGAATTACTTTGCTATAAGCAAGCATTTACCTGAATGAAATCGATTCATTCAGCTTTTTTTTTTTTTGTGCTTAGCTGTGATTTGGTCACAGCTAATCACATGACATGTGCATGTGATTAGCTGTGACCATTCACAGCTAGGCACTAGTATACAATGGATGGCATCATGAATGAAGCCATCCATTGTATACAACTGTCATGTGACCTGCTGTGATTGGTCACGGCAGGTCACATGGTACCGGCAACGGGAGCCGGTACTCAGATCTGTCATCGGCCGTGTCCGAGGTGCACGGGCGGTGACAGATCGCACTGCTGCGTCGCTCTGCAACCGCGCATGTGCGGGAGCACGCCAAATGGCGTGCACCCGGAAAGCTGCAGCGCTTTTCAAGCCGCCAAACGGCCATTGGCCGGGCGGCTAATGGTTAAATGTTCTGTTTTACGATTTTACTTTTTTTTACTATAGTAATGTACTACTCCTAAGGAAGTGATCAGTATTTTTCTTTACACATTGCTTATATCAAATGTATTTGCTATAAGCAAACATTTAACTGAATGAAATCGATTCAGGTTGTGATTAGCTGTGATTGGCCAAAGCTAATCACATGACACATCGGCTGTGATTGGCCCAGTCTGTACATGTTATCACTGTAACCAATCACAGCTATTGAGACAATTGTATACAATGGATGGCATGAAAGGAAGCTATCCATTGTTTACAATTGTCATGTGGCCTGCTGTGATCTGCCACAGCGGTCGCATGGTACAGGCAACGGGCCAGTACACATGTCATCGGCTGTGTCCGAGGTACATAACTGGTGACAGATCTCACAACAGGCACGTGCGAGGCCCGATCCAGAAGGATGTCATATGATGCCTACTCGGATCGACAATCCCGCTCGGCCATCATTTTTGCTATTGGCTGGAGAGGATCCGGTTAAGCAACTTCTAAAAAAACAGTTCTATTCCAAAGAGTGTGTTGGTGTTTTTTTGAATTCCAGAACCAATGACTAGTCCAATACTATAATAATCAAAATCCCAATGAATCCCTTTGGAATCCTAAATTCTTCTGTTCATGATTCTAGCAAGAATACAGTCCACATATCCAGCATACACTGGATGTACAATCTAAAAATGCACCTGGAATAACTCTAGGCCATTTCTCTCATCACTTTAGTAGTTTCATCTCCCCCTTGATATGCAGGTTACTGCCAGTTACTAACACTAGAGGGGTTTATGAATGGCTAATTTGCTTTGATGTTACATTCATTACAATTATCAGCTGTGTACATCCTCTACTGGCAGTTAAAGTGATATTAAACCCAAAACAAAAAAAAATCTCAACTCATCAGTTCTTAGATCTGGTGGCTGCATTAGTTTTCTTTTTGTAGGTGTTTTTCCTTTATTTTCACCTGGTGATCCAGCCAGTAAGTCTTATTTTTCAGCTTACTTTAGCAGACCAAACTATTCAGACAAAGTATCATTTAGAGAGTTGAGACAACCTATTTAATGCTGGCAGGGTTGATTACAATTGTTACCTTTTTATTAATGTAAAAAAACCCTCTAAATTCTGTATATATTGTACGATTTTTCGAACAGTATAGGATTTTATACATCTGTTCCAAAACGTAAAGAAATCAAGACATTTATTTTTATAACACTGTTCTATTCCAGATTCACAATGAAATATTAAAGAAAACTAAGGGAAAACGAATCACTTCTGTCTGCTCTTCGCTGTTCATGTGCTTACGCCATCTAATCCTTGACCTTGACTCAATATATGGGATGTAAATCTAATACTTTTTAAGGATAAAATTACAAAGAATGAGATGTGTGGAAATTATTGCCACTTCACCACCCAGCGTGACCCTTTTTACATCAACCGATGGCTATATGCCAGTACTCCACTTTACAACAACAGATCGAAATTAGACATTACATTTTCTTGTTTCTTTCTTTTTTTTTTTTTTTATTACTGTGAATTTCAGGTAGTCAACTATAGAAACAATTGAGTACTGTCCGTTATACTTTTTTTTTATTTGCACGAACAAACAATTTTGAAGACAAGCTTAGGGGGTAGTAAACTATCATATACAAGCTCAGAAATATTTTTATAAAGATAAAAGGTAAACCTTTTCATAAAAAGGCGAGTATTCCATGAGAGGTTATACATCAATACTCTCTGGTCAGTGTCTGTGATGACTGTATAAATAGTGTAGAGATAGTGTAGTGGATTGTGATACAGTCCATGTTCTATTAGATGATCAGTAAAATGACAATTTTATAGTCTTGCTACTTTCTGCTTCTTGTTCTTTAAAATTCCTTACTCTCAAGTAAACAATCAGATATAGGTTGACAGAACAATGATGATAATTAAGATGGCGCCTTCATCAGGAGTCTTACCCTAGGTCACTCATTAGGAGAAAAGTATCTTTTAATGTAAACAACTCCCATAAAAGGGAATGAGTCTTTTTGGGGGCAATGATTGGAAGATATCAACACGGATGGAAAAGCATGCAGAAACCGAGTGGACTTTTCACCCAATCAATGTATATGCTTTGCCTGCATCATAAGCCCTATAAATGATACTGTTCTTCAATAAAACAGAATTTTAGAAAGTTGGCAAACTGTAACAGTGTCAGTGTCTTGCTTCCACGTGCACGTAATTCTATATTAATTTGGTAGATCACGGTAAATGGTCTGTAGGTGACCTAGTCCAAAACATTTTGGCGCCCAACGTGGGGCCCGGGTTCTGAACACCAGATCAGCCGACCGAGAGTGGACGAGGGGGGCCGTGGAGCATTCCAGACGCGGAGACTGATCACCTCCTAAAGCATTTGATCACCTCCTTTTAAGCATTTGTTTTATTTCTTTTATTTTAATCTGAGCATCTTCAACCACTTGCAAGTAAAGTGAGCTACATAAATATAAGGGAGTCAGCCACTGCAGAGAGGAGTCAAGACTCTCTGGGGTTTATTTACTGAAGAGAAAATTAAATGAGCACACTGGCCTAGCGCATTGTCCCAGATAATTTATTGAATTGTAATTAAAATATACTCGCAAACAAGAGGTAACAAATCACATAACACATGACAGTCACTGGAAATATATTCCATATGGCACCAAGGGTCCCGACATAAGTGTCAGCCAAGAGTCAAAGAAAAATGACGCGTTTCGAGGGAAACACACTTCCTCATTTACTGAACCCTGAGTGCAAAATCTGGTGCAGCTCTGCATAGAAACCAATCAGCTTCCAGGTTTTCTTTCCAAATCTTATTTGAACAAGCTGAAGTTAGAAGCCAATTGGCTACCATGCACAGCTCCACCAGATTCTGAATGGACCAGAATCTAGCCTCTGTATCTGGGGTAGAGATGTGTATGATAAGAAAATTTGTTTTTAGTTTTGGACAAACAATTGAGTACTGACGTTATACTTTTTTTTATTTGCACTAACATACAATTTTGAGGACAAGCTTTCGGGGTATGCCCCCTTCAAGGTCCAGGCAGTACTGATCACAAAGTTATAGCAGAATGTTAGAAGAGATGTGGGGGATGAAAAAAAAAGCAGAAAAACACAAGCCTAGGGTTAGCCTAGAGATAAGACACAGCAAAGCAAAAGCGAAGACTGGGGGGGACAACACTCACAGAGGGAGTCATAAAACTGTTGGATAATGATTGAGGAATCCCATGTCCAAATTCAGGCCATTATCTCTTGTGTCAAATAGAATTATCATTCTTAGTTCAAACGTTTTTTTCTTTCCTGAATGGATTTGAAATTTCCTTTTAAGAACTAAAACATTGAGGTGTCCCATAGTGTGGTCTGGTTGTGCGAAATGGTGTCCCACAAGTGTGCAGAAGTCCTCTTTATGTTCCTTGATGGTATGTCTGTGCAAATTCATCCTTGTTTGCAACTTCTGTCCTGTTTCGCCAACATAAGATCCTTTTTGCTACACTTTCTGCACTGGATAAGGTACATAACATTACTGGAGGTAATTTTGTCACTTCCTGTTTCCGTCTCATGTAAACAAACCATTACCAGTTTATGAAAGCATGTGATCAAGCCAATCCGAATTTGATCAGATGCTTTTGAGGCCAGAGGAGAAATCTGAGGATCTAATAGACTCCATATCTCTCCATAAAGAGGACCTGTCATGGCCCATGCTATCACAAGACATGTTGTTCATCCCTTCTGCTAGCAATAAAAGATACAAAAGTAAAGTGTGTTAAAATTGTTTTTTTATTAAAATAAAATCAAATTTAAAAGAATTTTAACCACTTCCTGACTGCCCTATAGCAGATTAACTGCTACAGGGTGGCACAGGTGCACAAAATCATGTGTGTGTATATACGTGATTTCGTATTTCTGGTTAGGAGGCGCACGAGACTACCGCTCGCGGCTGCAGCTGTCAATCATTTGGTCCCAGCCAGTGATTACTCTCTGGCGCCTGGTGATTGCCAAGCATCTCTGATGGGGAGGACTATAAACAAAACGGTTCTCCTCCCTGTCAGCTCCTGCACGCTGCATTGGAAGCACATGGACACAGCTTATAGTGAAATAGTTAACCCTTTGATCGCCCCTCATGTTAAGCACTTTCTGCCCAGTGCCATCAGTATGGCGTCAGTGCTTTTTTTTTTTTTTTTTTTTTTTTTTTTTTTTTTTTTTTTAGCACTGGACACTAGGTGTCATTGGGGATGTCCGTGTCAGAATTCCCACCGTAGTCCCGCTATAAGCCACTGATCGCCACCATTACCGGTAAAGAGAAAAAAACAATTTCAGTATCTATACCACCATTTGTAAACTCTTTAATGTTAGACAATTTAATTTACATGTATTGGGATTTTTTTCTAGCAAGGACATGTAGCAGAATACATTTTGGCCTAAATTTATGATGAAATTGTATTTATTTATTGGACATGTTTAATAGCAAAAAGTCAAATATATTTTCCTCTCAAAATTGTCTTTTTTTTTTTTTTTTTTAAATAGCGTGAAAAATGCTGCACGGGGCCGCATGATTTTTAACAGCAACCCTTCCTGCTAGTCCAACCTATAAAGAGAAATAGAATGAGCTGATTTGATAATTACTGGAGTAACGAAAGTAATGAATAGAAAAAAAAATGAATTTTGGATTCACTTGTTTGAATAGAGGTGGATCCATTAGAATCTCTGAATCAAACACAAGTAGGAATCATCTTCGCTGTTATACCTTTGTTGTATTTATTACAATATTTCCATTTCATAAGTAGTGCATTTTTTTATAAAATTGAAATACAAAAAAATTATTTTTTACAAATTTTTATAAAATTAGTACAACAAACTGGCTGATTATCTAAGAGTCAAAGACTACTGTGCCACTCCTCTCCGAACAAAAGGATCCAAATCAATTCATATCATTCGCTATCATTAAATTATTTCAGATCCTTTAAACTTTCACATGGGGTGGACTCTGGCTGTGATCAGCTTGCTCAGCAGGGGATCTGTCCACTTATGCAGAGCAGACAGGGGCACAGCCCTCTCTCCTCTATAGGTGGTCAGATGTAAATGGACTGCCTTTTGATCGCTGAACCCACCAAAGGCCATTGCCTAAACACCCCCCCCCCCCCCGTGGAAAGAGCCACAGAGATCCCACACTGAGGTTGCCCAGTGACATCCACAGCCTGAAATTAGGACAAATAGAAATAGACAAATGTGTAGTGCCCCTCAGATAGCAGTGCTGGCGATCACCTGCTGTTACACGAGGCGTTTGTTTTCTATTTGGCCTAATTTCTGCTTATGGATCTTACTGAGCAACCTCAGTATGGGATCTCTGTGGCCCTTTCCAAGGGGGGTGCTGCTTAGACGGTGGGTTCAGTGATCAACAGGAGACATTTTTTAAACCTTTTATGGTGGTATGAGTTCCATTCTATTGTACCATTTTTTTTCTTTAGTCCATCCCTGATGAAAAATGTTTTCTGAACACATCAGTATTTTACTGAAGAAAATATATCTGCTTAGCTATTTTCTATAAGGAGGACTTAGTTATAATGTATATCTTTATACCAAACTTTTTTTTCTGCCTTGATTGTGCAATATTTTTTTCTTTATTTTATTCTGTCTATGTATAGTGGAATTTTATAACTTTTGTAATAAAATACCTTTTGTGTATATTCATGTTGTATTGAGTTGCCTTTAAAGTCCCACTTTCTCTACTATAGGGGAAAAACTGTTATTTGTACTCTTTTGGGATGTTGGCAAAGCTTATGATTCTTGTGGTGGGAGGACACAGGCATCTAGCACTACATGGAAGTGTCAGTTGCTGAAAGATGAATGAAGGCTGCCCAGAGAATTGGGTATAAGGCTTAATTACCAAAAATGAATTGCCTTACCATGATCTGAATGGCACCCTAACATACCTGCGGTACAATGCACAGTAATGCACTACCACTTGTTGAGTGCTGATGGAAATGGGGCACACACAATTTCTAATGCTCTTTAGTGTGTTAGGAAGCCCATTCAAATGAATTAAGGTGTGACATGTAACTCACCACAAATATGTAAATAGGCCCTCCATAGCTCTTCTATTGAACGTTCTTCTGTACCTTTTTTTTTTTTTTTTATCATTCAGGGTCACTCTAAATCAAGATATTGCATGCAAATGGTAAGTGATCCTGCACAACCCACGTGCATTGTATGGAAACCCTTGAGAATCTCAACTGAGCAAATTATTTCATAAGAAAGTTACTTAGTACATTGATAGAGAAACAGTGTGGAACTACCTGGCCCTGGCATTCCACCACTGTGAGAGGGCCCCAAAATGGAAGGAAAGAAGCTCACCCCCCGCGGCTTGTGCTTATGTGCTGGCTCCTGATCTCCTAGAAAACAGATAAGAGAAACAAGTCAAGCATTGACAGCTCAAGCCCAACAGTAAGCTGGCCGTAAGCAGCAGGCAGTTAACTCCATACATGCAACACAATTTCATGGTCGGCTTCTGGCTATCATTACAGGGGATACATATTAGTATGATGTGAAAGCATTTAACTCCATCAATTCTGGGTAACAATACAGGTTGGGGTATAGAATTTCATGTATCTTTACAACTTCATGGGCAGTGACAGCTGAGTGGCCACAAAGACTTAACCCCACAGTTGTCGGGGAGGGAGCCGAGTGGGTGTTCAACAATGAAGCTTTAAAGTGCCAGACACCTGCCTTTATAACTTACAGGTGCTATTTAAAGCACCCATTGATCAACTTGCAGGAAAAGGAATGAGCAGGGCAGTGGCAAAACTACTATGGACACACAGGTAGCACTTGTGACCAGGTCCTTACATTCTGCCACCATGGGAGGCCTAGACAGTAAGAAGGGGTTCTGCTGAAGAAAAGGTCCGTTACAGGACTGCCTCACAACAGGAATAAAGGGCTCTGGGATTAGTGGGAGTGGCCCCGAGACCAATGGAAAAGGCCTGGGACCAGTTGGAAGGGACCCATGACCAAGGGCAAGGGCCCTGAGACCAATAGGTGCTAGGTGGATCAGGGGGGCGCTTCATTATTTCTGGCATCGGGATCTTGAAGGTTCTAGTTATGGTTCTAAAACCATGGACAACTGATAATTCTATAATCTACATCATACCTCATAACTTACAATGTTTTCCAAAATACCCTTGATGAAACTCAGCTAATCCTGATAGCCAAATTTTAGGCAAAATGTAATTGAGGTCTACGTCATCACTGGGGGGACGATTTCCTCACTTCCTACTAGATGACAGAGGTCCACAGGGACAGGGTGATGGAAATTATCTCCTATTAAGACAGAGACATCCTATTAACCAAAATATTAGAAAAGTGTGAAAATGTCAGAACCTCTGTCAAGGTTTTATTGCTGCCATTAAAATTCCATTCCATTGGTAAGTGTCTTATTTCTTTGCCTTTTAATTTATTTCTTTGCGAAAAGGACATATCCTCAGGGAAGATGGGGTTGGCACAGACAGCAATTTCAACTGCTTATCCAAAATTGAAATAGGAAAATAAAATGGCTGGAGGGGGGATTAAGGTCCCCCTAAAGGGCTGCACATTATTGCCTGTACTGAAAGTACATTCACGTTCCTTAGACTTTTTGAAATAATAAAATACCCAATGAAATGTTTCGGAAAAATATATGGTCTGGAAAAACTTAAAATCTAATTTTTTATTTAACCTAACAAGAAGTGACACTGTATATTCACCCTAACTGAAAATATACATGTGTATGTACACTGTGACTTCTAGCAGTTAACAACAGAGACAGCTGAGATCAAAGGCCACAGCTCAGCAGCTTCAATGTCAGCGACACAGAATATGATTCATCATTAGGAAGTAACCTGCAGACAACACAGACAATGGATCACAGGTCAGATATACCAGCTGACATCAGAGAATACAGGGAACCTTTAAAACAGATTGATGACACTGAATAAAAGCAAACTTTGAATGTAGGAATACCGGCAAAGAATGGATTCTGGAAAACTACTGCGAAGTAATAGAAAAAAGTAAACCAAAAAAAATCCTTATTTCTTGCTGTCAATGACCCCAGAACTCAAAGTTATATCCATGATTAAGGTGAATTCATTTTTTTTTCCCAAGAAGAAGAACCTGACACATCTTGCCTGAAGACTAGTGCAGAGGTTCTGTAGTTGAGTGGCCAGGTAATAAAGCCACGGATTAGGTAACAGAATATCTCTGTTGTCTTTGGGTCTCTGTAACTACTCCAGTCTGATTCTGGGTGATCGGTCCCTCCAGAGTAAGAACCTATAAATAGAATTAACTGTGAAGAAGCTTCACAAAGGGTACCATAATAGGGGTATTGTGACATAAATACAACAGCTGGGGCATAAGGCTCAATTTTTATAAGGTTGGCCCTGCCCATGAGGGAGAGACATGATTTCCTCCATGTTTTGACCTTTGCTTGGAACCAAAGTAGTAAGAGTAGAATGTTAAGCTTACAATAGTCAGTCATGGAGGGCGTAATAAAAATGCTAAGGCACTTAAACATGGTAATTTGCATTGGACAGAGAGCAAAGGGTGGGGTGAGTCAATTGGGCTATCCACTGGCAACAAAGCAGATTTGGACCAATTGATAGTAATGCCTGAGTAGGTATCAAAAGTAGAAATAGGCATGGCAGTATACAGGGAGGGCCCAGTGGCAGTTTTTAAAGCCCCGATTGAAATTAAATCTTGTGTTCCGGCAATCTTCGTGAAAAGGTGACCGATCTGCTCTCCCTCCTCATAGAATGCCATCTTTTGAAAGAACTGCTTTTGTTCTGCCTTAGAGGTGATAACACTGTTATACACAACTTGAACTGACAAACACACTCCCCTGGTAGTCTCTGAAGGATCAGAGATATCCCTTTCCAGTTGTTGCACATGAAGGGCCAGTTGATATTCCTGCTTCCTAATGGCTGTTGTGACCTCTATCTATGAAATAAAATTACCTCTTAAACATTTAAAGACATTCCACGCACTCAACACACCCTGGCATTGGTCATGCAGAGCAAAGTATTCCGCAATTTTGGGTTAAGATGGTGATCGTTGTAAATTGAACCAAAAGGCATTTCATTTCTAAAGAGCCTTGGATAGCATTATGCGAGATCTAGTAGTCAGCCAGGTCACCAGGGGGAATGTTCAGAAAACCCTCCTAGGAGCATAGCATACTTTAGTGAGTGCAGGAATGCCAAGTGAATTTGTCAAACACAGATAAATTGTAGACCATGTCATGCAAGATTTGCAAAAGCATGAGAATTGACGCTCCTGTGGGTGTCTGTATCCACACATCCATCCACTCAACCTCCAGGAGAAATTTTAAGAGGGTAGTACCACTGTAGTGTGGCCCCACAGTTGGAGGTGGATGTCTGTCCAGCTGGGTACATAGATGTCCATTAAATTCAATCAAGAGTAACAGGGGGACATCAGGCTTGTCTGAGAAGCCATCTCAGAATGATTGTAGAGAAGGGCAGAGGTATTTAATAGTAGCCAACACATAGGTAAGCATAAAAATGTAACAATATAGAAAAACATATCTACTCTCTGAATCTATAACTAAGACTTATACTTGAAAATCAAATCTATGAATCCAAAACGCTCACCCCCCTTGAATAGGAGGTAGGAGTGGAATGATTCAAAGAGCCAAGCCATGAATATTGCATACTGCTCAGCGTGTCCTTTTTGTGAGGCGAGTATCTTGAGGTCCACAAATAGTAGTTTGATATTTACAGAGGGAGGGCATAATCATGGTTATTTTTAACGGGCTGTGCATACCCTTCACATTCCAGAAGATTACTGGTATGTCTGTCATTCAGGATGTTAAAGAGAGAATAGTAGTTTAAACATTATGCCTGTAAAGTCAGCATGTTCCACTTCCAAGGTATGTGCATCAACTGGAGAAAAATGTACACTGGTGAGCTCCTGGATGACAGGCAGATGAGCAACAGTGCAACAGAAAAGGGTTCCCAACAGGGAAATAAACAGAAAAGGCCCCAGGACCCCTGGCCAACTGGAGCCCTGACAGATAAATAGGATTTTGCACAGGTGGACCTCACGGTGAGAGTCCAAACAGTAAGGGAAAGGTATTGCATTGCCACTGGAGATCATAAAGCAACTGAACCATGTGAGCAGTGTAGAGAAGAGTATACAGTCAGTAGAACGTGCCTCTAAGAGTGCAGTCTGGGAATACAAAAGCCAGCTAGAATACATACCAAAGATCTTCAGTCAGGTGCGTGATGAGGTCTAGGTGGTCTATAGCTAGCAGCTATAGCTGCAGGCAGCACTTGCATGTTGTACAAAAAGATAACACCCATCCCATCCTATCACTAGTCATTGCAGTAAGGTGCACATAGAATGGCAACGCACACCACGTATAAACAAAGGATTTCCCAGCAGACCTGCCAGCCTGCAAAACAACCAAATTGACTCTAACAAATCACATTAAAAACAGAGGGTTTTGTTTGCACATATTTGCAAATATACACAAGTCACGGTGCTCATGTCAAGGCTCCTCTGTATACTGCGGTCCTAAGGGTTATATGTGCCTGGAGAGTTAGGACCTCAGTATACAGAGGAGCCTTGACGTGGGCACTGTGGCTTATTAATACAAAACCCTCTGTTTTTTAATGTGAATTTTTTGATCGTGTCAGTTTTGGTTATTTTGCAGGCTGACTGGTAAGTGTGCTGGGAAATCTTTTGTTAGTAATTGCATGCTAGTTGTACCCAATTAACTTGATGGAATGACTTGGGTACAATCGGGCGGACTGACGATTTGGAAACTCGGGCACTGCCCGAGGGCCTGGGGTCAGTAGGGGGCCCCATGAGATGCCCCTGGTACCTTTTTTTCATAGGCTTTTTTGAGTTTGGGCAAGGACACAGGGACCCCATGATCTTCTATTGCCGCATGAGTTGTCAGTCTGCTCCTGGGTACAATCAGACTGCCCATAGATGGATCAAATTTTGGCCGGTCCCTGCTGAACCAGCAAGATTAGATCCCTCTATGGTCATCTTTAGTTGGACAGGAACTTGGGGAAAGAGGGGGGTGAAATTTTTGTCTGAGCTGTTATGGGGGGGATTTGGGGGATTGCTTGTTATAGGGGGGATTTTGCTAGGAAGGATTTTTCTTGCTGGTGGGATGTTTGCCTGAATGCCAAAGCTCTTTTGGCCATACTTCTCCTCCTGGGTTAAAGGAGTGCACTTAGTTCTGCACTCCTGACACAGATTCAGCCGACAGCAGACTGAAGCCCGCTGTCAGTTGATGTTAAAGACCAACTCCAGTTTCTGAATGTATCTCTACAATATTAGGATTCACCCAGATGCCTGACAGGCAGCTGGCTCAGCCTCTCAGTGCACCACTAAGAGCCTGAGCCAGCCCCTCCTGCCACCTCCACAGCCTGGTGCTCCAGTGAGGGCCGGAGGGTCAGAGCCCCTAAGAGCATCATAAGAAAAAAAAAAACGTGCAGTATGCATGAGACTTAAAAATGTCTGGGGTGTGCCAGCCATGTAAGTAAATGTGGTCGTTGAGAAAGCAGAAAGTACCTACCCGTTCAGCTCATTCATACTACTGTCGAAGCCCCAGATAACAGTAAAAACCCAGCATGAGTTCTAAACCCATTGCCCACTCCAAAAACAAACAAACATGTTTTGTGCATACACAATAAATAGGCTCAAGTGAGATGCTTTTCAAATATATTTTCAAGAATTGGTTTAGTGGTCATATTTATATGCTCTAGCCTGCTGCTGTTTTCTTGCTTACTATCCTAAATCACTTGTTGCTATGGATGCAGCATGTCGTGTAATATTTAATTAAGTAGGGATGCAGAATATTGTATTTACGGTAACTGAAAATTCTGGCTGCACTAATTATTCTCTATGGAGGGTGTCTGAAAATGTATGTGTGGGAATATGCACAAGATGGCAGCACTAGCCATGTAAGAGCGTCACACATCAACTAGGCATGTGTGCAGATAAAGCAAGCATTTGCACAAAACCTCAGAAGACTCTGGTGTCATATTTATATATATTTATATATATTTGTATATATATTTATATATTATAATGTGGCATTAATAATAACAAGAAAACTAAAATGATATTTTTACAACATTTAGTGTGATTTTGAAAAAAAATAAAGTTACATTGAAAGTGTGCATTTTTTTCATTTCATGTTTAATTTTTGGGTGTCTACTGATAACAAAACAAACATAAGGACAGCAGTGTTGACATTAAATCTGACAGTGACACAGCTAGCAGCTTTGACACTCCTCAGCATATAAAGGATTTTACCCGTTTGACTCTATAATAAATACAGCCTGAAATGTGCGCAGTCACGGCTGTTTGTAGACGTGGGAGGGACTTCTAAAATAGATCTAAAGCCTAACTCAATTACATTTAGTTTGCTCTGTGCCCTATTTGTCATAACCAGCTGTCATAGTTATTAAAATATTTATAAAATAAAATACTTTTTTTTTTTTCTTCTTGTTTTGCATGCCTTTGCTGCTGATCTCCTCCTGCTGCCTTTTCAAAGCCCCTTCCTGTACATGTGTACCCCAATAATGGTTTCATGTTATTTCCAAGGGTGGGTTTTAGAGATGTGCACAACGGAAAAATTTATTTAGTTTTGGATTCATTCATTAAGTTAATAATTTTGTTTCATCATATTTGTTAGGTTTGAATGATTCATTTTCAGAATGTTTCATATCTTCGGATTCATTTCGTATACGCCATTATTTTCAAATCGATTCAACATTTTTTATTTGATATTCAAATTTTAAAATTTGAATTTAGAAATCTGAAATTCAAGTTTCAGAAGGTGGTTATAGTCTATTTATTTTCTGTTGAATTCTATTCTAATCTTTTCTACTTTTATTCTATTCTGATTTTATTTTCTGTCTTATTCTGTTTTATTCTATTCTTCTTTTCTATGCTATTGAGTACCTTTTTATATTCAATTATGTTAGTGTATTTTTTATATTGTATTCTATTCAGTTCTATTCCATTCTTGTCTATTATATTGCTTTCTATTCTTTTCTATAAAGCAGCCTAAGTAAGAATCATCTTATTTCACTTTTATACCTTACTGTTTTTATTGCAATATGTTTCCATTTCAAATTTATTATTAGTTACTTTATATAGCGCCATCAGTTTATGCAGCGCTTTACATACACATATATTCCTCAAGACAGTGAGGTATTTTTGGTGGATATTTTATTTCAGGTACTTACATAGCGCCGTCAATTTATGCAGCACTTTACATATATGTTGTACATTTACATCAGTCCCTAACCCTCAAGGGGTGTACAATCTAAGGTCCCTAACTCACATTCATACATACACATACTAGAGTGTGAGTGGAAACTGGAGTACCCGGAGGAAACCCACGCAGTCACAGGGAGAACATGCAAACTCCAGGCAGGTGGTGCCGTAGTTGGGATACGAACCAATGACCCTAGTACTGCCAGGCAGAAGTGCTAATCATTTGGCCACTGTGCTGCCCAAATTTTGATTTCATTTTCAAATTCAATTGCAAATTCATTTTGAAGTTGAATGCATTTTCACAGACAAATTCATTTTCGAATTTAAATATTAAAATCGTTATTTATTTTAAGTCATTGAAATTCCATACTATTGTGATTCAGAAATTGGGATACATCCAGATCTCCAAATAACTAAAATTTTGTCTCAACTTTAACTAGTAATGAACTGCACATGTCTAGTGGGTTTACTGTGGATGACAACAGGCCATTCCCATGTAAAGTGTGTTGAACAAACCACTTGTGGTCCCTATTGGCAGCACACATGACATGGTGACATGGTGACAATGTAGGAGTAGAACTAGGCATCAGAGAGAGAGCGCGATCACCCTATAATTGGCAGCGCCTTAAAATGACCTACATCTTAAGATCACCAGGCAGAAATCACACACAGGACGAGGAATGTAAACTGTATTGCAGAAAGTTCCAGCAGGGTACAACTAAGCCCAGTAGGTGTGACAACCATCCAAAGCCACTTACGGTACCCATAGCAGTGGTAGCTTAGCTTGATGTGATGCCAACAGCTTCTGCAACAAGGATTGGGAATGGGGCCTGGTCGGTCCAACCAAACTGGAAGGCTCCCTAAAGTGGAGAATAGCGTGCACCTGCACTATCCCTACTCCTCCAGAACCTCTATCTAACACCTTATACTATACCCAACAGACAGGTAACCTGTCCCAACACTAACCACCCCCAGAGTGCGCACCAACCCAGGGAGCCAGTGCCTTAAAGGAAAAGGTCACATTTCTGCAAAAATAATAAATGCACATTTTATTTTTTTTTTTGCAGGTGCATTTATTATTTTTTGTAGTAGGAGCCTGTAAAGCATTGCACCTGCCATGCAGGTCTCCTGCAGACCTGTCAGTTTATCTGCTTGCTCGTACATCACATACGGGGAAAGCTGATCCTTCCGACAGGAATAATCAATGGACTACCACAATGCTCACAGTGCCATGGTAGTTCACTAAGAACTACATTCCAACAGCTGCTAAGACTGTCGGGACTTGTAGTCCATTCATTCACAGAACACTGTGGATGATGTGGCCATGTGGGAGAGGAGCCCCGTACAGCTGCACTGTTTTTAAGAGGTGACAGCTAATATGGGGAACTTCTTCCCGTACTTTTGTCACAGGGATGTGGGGGGATCAATGCGGTGGCTGTAGGATTGAGAACATGTTACCTGTTCCACCCTAAAAATGGGTAGAACATGTAACACGTTCCCAAAGGTGAACGCATTAACTTTAAATAAAGTGCCACATAGGTCAGTAAGGACAGCAGCATCCAGTCAGACAGCTGCTTCGATTACAGCAGGTAAGTTTCTCTCACCTTCTTCACTATTGCTACAAGGATCCAGCGCCACCTACAGATGGGATCCAGCGCCACCTACAGATGGGATCCAGCGCCACCTACAGATGGGATCCAGCGCCACCTACAGATGGGATCCAGCGCCACCTACAGATGGGATCCAGCGCCACCTACAGATGGGATCCAGCGCCACCTACAGATGGGATCCAGCGCCACCTACAGATGGGAGTATAGACTGCACCTGCCTACAACCTGAAGATGTAAAAATGTCAATTTATTTCTAGAGTTAACATGCTAAAGCTTATGAGATTTCAGTAACATGGCTTACATATAACATTTTAAAACAATTACATATTGACAGTAGAGATGAGCTTTTGGTTTGAACTCAGGTTTAAAACAAACTTTGCTTGTTTGGGCGTTCATCTGAATGTTGGGATTTCAGGCCATCCAGCAGTATCTCAACATCATATACTGTGCAGTAGCAGATTTTTCTCTTGTTATTATATAAGACAGCTTCCTTCATCTGTTATCAATGCTTGCACCCACCATGTTGTTATTTTTTAGCAAACAGTGATGTCACCTGGCCTCGTTCAATTACTGGCCAGGAATCCTCAGCCATTGAAAAAAAGTAGCCAGGGATTGCTCCTATAAAATTCATAAACCTGAAGGGCCTGGTATGAATTGCTTACAAACAGAACAAAGAGGATGGAAACTGCCATTTTACCAGCAATCTAAACACATTTTTTTTATTTCATTGAGAAAAAGCATTATTATACCTGAGCCTGGTAACTCCAATTGTTGCAAGGTGCCAGAATCCAGAGGGCTTGTCTGGCCCAATAAAGCTAATTGTTAACCACTTGACCTCCAGAGGATTCCCCCCCCTTCCAGACCAGGCCATTTTTATCATTATGGTGCTGCGTTACTTTAACTGACAATTGCGCGGTCTGCAATGCTGCACCCAAATGACATTTGTGTCCTTTTTTTCCCACAAATAGCTTTCTTTCTGTGATTTTCTCTCCTGTGTGTTTTTTTATATTTTGCGCTATAAAAAATGACAATTTTGAGAAACAATATTTTTGACTTTTTGCTATTAAACATGTCCAGTAAAACAATTTAAAAAATCTACATTCATCATAAATTTAGACCAAAATGTATTCTGCTACATGTCTTTGCTTAAAAAAAAAAAAAAAAAATCCCAATATGTGTAAATTGATTTACATGGAAGTTATAGCGTTTACAAATGGCGGTATACATACTGGAATTTTTTTTACATTTTCTTTTTCAACTAGGCGGCAATCAGTGACTTATAGCAGGACTGCGGCGGACATTCTGACACTAGGGGGGAAGACTGACTTGGTGTCACCGCCATCCCCAGTGACACCAATACAGTGATCAGTGCTAAAAAAAAAAAAAGGCATTGACACTGTACTAATGGCACTGGGAAGGAAGGGGTTAACAACTTTCCCGCTGCCCTATAACAAATACTGTTACAGGGCTGTAGGGGTGAGAAAAATCGTGTGTGTGTGTATACAAGTGAAACTCGAAAAATTTGAATATCGTGCAAAAGTTCATTTATTTCAGTAATGCAACTTAAAAGGTGAAACTAATATATGAGAGAGACTCATTACATGCAAAGCAAGATAGTTCAAGCCGTGATTTGTAATTGTGATGATTATGGCTTACAGCTCATGAAAACCCCAAATCCACAATCTCAGAAAATGAGAATATTGTGAAAAGGTGCAATATTCTCGGCTCAAAGTGTCCCACTCTAATCAGCTAATTAAGTCATAACTCCTGCAAACGGTTCCTGAGCCTTTAAATGGTCTCACAGTCGGGTTCAGTAGGAATCACAATCATGGGAAAGACTGCGGACCTGAGAGTTGTGCAGAAAACCATCATTGACACCCTCCATAAGAGAGAGCCTCAAAGGGTAATTGCAAAAGAAGTTGGATGTTCCCAAAGTGCTGTATCAAAGCACATTTAATAGAAAGTTATGTGGAAGGGAAAAGTGTGGAAGAAAAAGGTGCAAAAGCAGCAGGGATGACCGCAGATTGGAGAGGATTGTCAGCAAAAGGCCATTCAAAAGTGTTGGGGACTTTCACAAGGAGTGGACTGAGGCTGGAGTCAGTGCATCAAGAGCCACCACACACAGGCGGATCCTGGACATGGGCTTCAAATGTCGTATTCCTCTTGTCAAGCCACTCCTGAACAACAAACGTCACAAGCGTCTTACCGGGGCTAAAGAAAAACAGACCTGGCCTGTTGCTCAGTGGTCCAAAGTCCTCTTTTCTGATGAGAGCAACGTTTGCATCTTATTTGGAAACCAAGGACCCAGAGTATGGAGGAAGAATGGAGAAGCACACACTGCAAGATGCTTGAAATCCAGTGTGAAGTTTCCACAGTCTGTGTTGATTTGGGGAGCCGTGTCATCTGCTGGTGTTGGTCCACTGTGCTTCAATAAGTCCAGGGTCAACGCAGCCGTCTACCAGGAGATTTTGGAGCACTTCATGCTTCCATCCACAGATGAGCTTTATGGGGATGCTGACTTCATTTTCCAGCAGGACTTGGCACCTGCCCACACTGCCAAAAGCACCAAAACCTGGTTCAATGACCGTGGGATTACTGTGCTTGATTGGCCAGCAAACTCGCCTGACCTGAACCCCATAGAGAATCTATGGGGCATTGCCAAGAGAAAGATGAGCGACATGAGACCAAACAATGCAGAAGAGCTGAAGGCCGCTATTGAAGCATCCTGGTCTTCCATAACACCTCAGCAGTGCCACAGGCTGATAGCTTCCATGCCGCGCCGCATTGAGGCAGTAATTGCTGCAAAAGGGGCCCAAACCAAGTACTGAGTACATATGCATGCTTATACTTTTCAGAGGTCCGATATTGTTCTATGTACAATCCTTGTTTTATTGATTGCATGTAATATTCTAATTTTCTGAGATTGTGGATTTGAGGTTTTCATGAGCTGTAAGCCATAATCATCACAATTATGACAAATCACGGCTTGAACTATTTTGCTTTGCATGTAATGAGTCTCTCATATAGTTTTCACCTTTTAAGTTGCATTATGGAAATAAATTAACTTTTGCACGATATTCTAATTTTTTAAGTTTCACCTGTGTATGTGTGATATATATTGATTTTGTTTTTCCAGGAAGGGGGCTTGTGCGTCCTATATTTGCGCCCCCATTTTGGCCTTGGCTGTCAGTCACTTATTCCCAGCCAGTGATCGCCGAGTAGTGGGGAACTGTATGTAAACATTACAGTTCTCTTCCCTGTCAGCTCCTGCACACTGCTTTGTGTGGCTCTGCATAGCAGAGCTATACAAAGCAGTGTGCTTACAGTGTTAAGCACAGACACACAGCCTCATAGTAAAACGCACACAGTTAACCCTTTGCCCCAGATGTTAAAGAAAAAAAAGGGCAGACTCAATGGACCCCTCAGTCTTTTTCTGCCATTGTTTTCCTATGTATCCAAATATTAGTTTTCCTGTTGTAGGTTGTAAGCATACATAGATGAACCACTTCACATTCAAGTTAAGGGCACCCCTCAGATTTGGTATGTAAAGGAATTCTTAATTTTTAAAGTTTCAATTTTAAGCATTACTAAAATTGCTGTTCTCTGCCAAACCCTTTTTGGTTTCCTGGCTTTAGTATATGTACTCCACTGCAGTGCCCAAACTCCAATGGGGACTTACATGCAGCAGGCACACAGATATTGGGGCTGATTTACTAAAACTGGGGCACTCAGAATTTGGTGCACCCGTGCAATCAGCTTCTAACTTCAGCTTGTTCAATTAAGCTTTCACAAAAAAACTTGGAAGCTGATTGGTTTCTATGCAGAGCTGCACCAGATTTTGCACTCTCCAGCTTTAGTAAATAACCCCCATTATGTACTTCTCATGGACAATCCCTACAAATTTTTGTCCAAACTAGCACTTTTTCCTCTGTTTTTCAATTTCATTTTTATCATTAATGAACATCCTCTGGGCTTTTAAGGTCATTAGAAAAGAAATATAATTTACATAACATCTACTATATAATTAACATGGAGCGGTATATAATAAATCTAATTTATTATGTCGTGTTGAACAAGGTGACTTGTGTACTCAATAAAAGCTGATTCATGTGCATATTAGATTTTTACACTGGACTAATTAGATGAAACCGGTACTGACAGATTTACAAAACTCTGCCATTCCTAACCTTCTCCTGAAAATGCTAGATGGCTAGTGGTCTCTGGCTTCAGTACTTATGGAATTATTGACCAGGAACCAGCATATAGCTAAAGAAGTCCAAGTAAGCTCCCAATCTGTAGACTTGTCCTGGTTTTAGTAATTTCTGAACTCAAAGGATCACTATAAGAGCCAGTCATCCAGCAATTCAGAAGCAAAAGGCAGCCTACATATTTCATACTTTTTAAAGCAGAATAGTTTTGCTCGAATGCATCCATCAATATCTCCGACCTGCTAGAGGAAATGTGGCCAACAGTGTACCATGCACTGTCTGGTAGCAATGTCCCAAAGCTACCAGATTTTGGATAAATGTTTTTGCTCTGATAAATCTAGATACTTGGAAGTAGCCCTGTTCCAGAAATTGGATTCAGTCATTCCTAAATTAACTAGACGGCTAATCTTGTATATAATATTAATGGCTAGAATTCCTATAGTGAAGTGCTGGAAACACGCATTCATCAAAATTAAACTGCATTATGACCAATGATGAAACTTCAGAATAAAAACAAAATTTGATAAGTCTTGGGATCCCTGAATTAGAGATATTCTCCACATCGGTGAGGCCTGGGAAAAAGCCCTCCTTTTTATACAAGGGGTGACCTCACCCCTTCTTCTTTTTCTTTTTCTTTTTCTTACCTCCTTCTTATTCTAATAAGTTTTAATGAATACAGTGCTGCAGAATTTTGGTGACTCAAGTTAACAATGGTCTTTTAGGATTACTCTAAGTTTAATTTTTGTTTTTTTGGCACAATTAGAGAACCAACTTTTGCTCCCCCCTACTCTGCGTAAGACTTCACTTTCCATGAGTCATCTAACAAGTGGGATCATAGACTTCTTAGTTCTTTATTCCATTAGTTGGCACCAGATGACTAGGCACTGCCAATAGCTGTCATGAGCCTTACCACTGTATTAATAATGGTTACTTATGTTTTTGTATGTATTTTTACTTATGAGACCCTTTAGGGTCATACAATGTTGTTTTCGTAGTCTGTACTTGTGGAACATCTCATAAACTGATTGAAATATTAAAGAAGAATAGTGTATGTAAACCCTATCAACAAATTTCTGCAATTTGATCCCTTTTGGTATGTTAAATATACCACTGAAAACGTGTTCTGTTATATTTGCTTAAAGTGTTACAAAACCCTGGAACCTGCATCCACTATATCTGGTCTCCCACATTACACAGAACATGGAAATGCAATTATTTTAGTAACTACAAACTGCTAAATACCTTTTCTCATCAACCGTATATAGCAGTCTTGTGACTTCTATCAGTGTCCAGCTGAGCACTGGTTAAAGCTTGTAGGAGGTTTTTTATTCTCTCACTGTTCTATGAGGCTGCATAACCCATGACCCCCTGTCTAGATCACATGCACTCTCTGAAAAAAAAAAAAAAGCAATACACACCAAACTGAGCATGTGCAGAGTGACTCCAAGAGCTTTTGTGCGATCAGGAGATGGATTGGATAGTCCTACTACATGATTCAATTTTGATATGACATCTCCTGGAAATGTCCCCAATGGGCAAATTAGGGCTGTTTAACATTAAAGAGTTGTCATATAAACATAAATATTATAAAATTAAATTATAAAATTAAATAGTTTGTGCTGTTTTTTGTACATATATTTATGTGAAAATCAATAAAAAGTAATACAAAAAAAAATTAATACAAAGAAGAAAATTAAATAGAAACTACACATCAATTATGGATATGTCTATATAAACAGAGAAGAACTAATTAAACTTACATATTGCACATTAAAGCCAGATGCATGGTGAGTGCTGCAAGCCCACAGCTAAAACACATTCTCTGCTGTGGGACATAAGCAAGTTGATTTACTAAAACTGGAGAGTGCAAAATCTAGTGCAGCTCTGCATAGGAACCCAAAAACAAAATCCAAAAATCTGCATCTGAGGACATATGTACACTGCTCAAAAAAATAAAAGGAACAATTTTTAATCAGAGTATAGCATCAAGTCAAACTCCTGGGATATTGATCTGGTCAGGTAAGTAGCAGAGGGGGTTGTTAGTCAGTTTCAGCTGCTTTGGTGTTAAATTAACAACAGGTGCATGAAATGGGCAACAATGAGACGATCCCGAAAACAGGAATGGTTTTAATGGTGGAGGCCACTGGCATTTTTTTCCTACTCCATCTTTTCTGACTGTTTTTTGCTAGTTTTGCATTTGGCTAGGAGGAACAGGATGAGCACTGCCAGAGCCCTACAAAATGACCTCCAGCAGGCCACAGGTGTGAATGTCTCTGACCAAACAGTAAGAATCAGACTTCATGAGGGTGGCCTGAGGGACTGACATACTCTAATGGGCCCTGTGCTCACGGCACCATAGATCTCAATTGGCATTTGCCATTGAACACCAGAATTGGCAGGTCCACCACTTGCACCCTCTGCTTTTCACAGATGACAGCAGGTTTACCCTGAGCACATGACAGACATGAAAGGATCCGGAGAAGCCATAGAGAACTGTTGCCTGTAACATCGTTCAGCATGACCATTTTGGTGGTGGGTCAGTGATTGTCTGGGGAGGCATATCCATGGAGGGATGCACAAACCTCTACAGGCTAGACAATGGCACCCTTATACTGCCATTAGGTACCGGGATGAAATCCTTGGACCCATTGTCAGACCCTACACTGGTGCAGTGGGTCCTGGGTTCCTCCTGGTGCAGGACAATGCCCTGACTCATGTTGCGAGAGTATGCAGGCAGTTCCTGGAGGATGAAGGAATTGATACCATTGAATGGCCCCCATGCTCACCTGACTTGAATCCAATAGAACACCTCTGGGATATCATGTTTAGGTCCATCTGACACCGCCAGGTTAAACCTCAGACTGTCCAGGAGCTCAATGATGCCCTGGTCCAGATCTGGGAGGAAATCCCCCAGGACAACATCAGTCATCTCATTTAGGAGCATGCCCAGACATTGTCCAGCATTCATACAAGCACAAGGGGGCCATACAGACTGAGTACCATTTTTTGAGTTGCTGCAATGACATTTCAGCAACATGGACGAACCTGCTGCATCATTTTTTCACTTTGATTTTCGAGGTATCTTTGAATTCAGTCCTCTGTAGGTTGATGATTTTCATTTACATCAAACGATGGGGCATCCTTATGTCCCTAACACATTACCCCGTCCATATCTGTATAGATATCCAACAGATTTTTTCCACAATGAGATCTGATTGTGTTTTCAAAGTGTTCCTTTTAATGTTTTTGAGCAGTGTATGTTATGTATGCCAGATGCAGGTAGTGGAGGAAAAATGGAGAATTTTATGCAAGTATTTACTGATCATTATTCAGGAACTGTGCTGGATAAAAACATACATAATAAAATTAAAACATGCTTATGTTCACATGAAAGTGTTACTAAACTTACAACAGTAAAATCAGTCTGTATATGCAGTAAAGAATGCTTGGTATACTCACTGTGGAACCTAAGGGGTTAATCCTCTGCATTGTGTAAAAATCGCTGTTTGATCTTGACTTCCCTGATTCTCCCCTTCTTCCAGTGTCTCCCCTCTTATATCCTATTAAGACATATCGTGTGGAGACACTCTGCATATGCTCAGTTTGGTGTGTATTGCTAGAGAGGTTTTTTTTTTCTTGGAGTGAATGTGATCAGCACAAGGACAATCAGCACTGTCCAGACAGAGGGCAGGGGTTCTGCATAATCCTACAGCAGAATGAAAACTCCTCCAATTGCTGATAGAAGTCACAAGACTGCTGATGAGAAAAGGTTTTTAGCAGTTTATATTTACTAAAATAATTATATTTTCTTTTTACGTGTACTGTGGGAGACTGGCTATAGTGAATGCAGGGTCCGGGGCGACCGGCTATAGTGAATGCAGGGTCCTGGGTTAATAACACATTAATGTATTTAAAAAAAATCTGTCTACTGATCAGCAAGATACACATACAGTATGTCAGAACTGAAGAGGTTATTAAATTAGGGTGAAAAATAGCATGTATCTGTGTACAGGCGAAGAAAAATACTGACTTGTAGATCAGTATTTTGCCATGCATACATGCAAAGACTTGCAACTATGAGCAAAAACCAAGGGCTGCCAGACATATCCACCTCACTAACCGCTCTGTATCTGCCACCCCTCTCTGCCAATCCCTCCACTGACCTCCTCCACTCGGTGTCCTCCATCCCTCTCTGCCAATCCCTCCACTCGGTGTCCTCCATCCCTCTCTGCCAATCCCACTGACCACTCGGTGTTCTCCACCCCTCTCTGCCAATCCCTCCACTGGCTCCCAGTTGCCCAACGGATATAATTCAAAACACTAACTATGACATACAAAGCCATCCACAACACTGACCCAATTTACATATCCGATCTTCTCTCTATCACCCAAACCGTACACTCCGCTCCTCGCAAGACCTCCTACTCTCTAGCTCCCTTATCTTTTCCTCCCATGCTCGTCTCCAAGACTTCTCCAGGGCGTCACCCATCCTCTGGAACTCCCTACCCCAATCTAGCAGACTATCACCTACTATCTCTTCAAGGAAGCCTATCCCGCCCTCTGCTAATACGGGAATCCTCTACTTTTCCAACCACTCCATCCCCCACAGTTTTACCTATTGTACCACTAACCCCTCCCTCTTAGATTGTAAGCTCCAAGGAGCAGGGCCCTCAATTCCCTCTTGTATTGAACTGTATTGTTGCCGTATTGTCTCCCGGTATATTGTAAAGCGCTGAGCAAACCGTTGGCGCTATATAAATCCTGTATAATAATAATAATAATGAGCATACACCACCTTCCAGAGGTCAGGTGGGTAAAGTTGTCTTTTTGGTAGCATATTTCTAAGTTGATAGGCAAGAGTGGGACCACATTTCCTGGAACCCCCTCTGTCTATAGCCCTCAAATCCCTCTTGTATTGAACTGTATTGTTGCTGTATTGTCTCCCACTATAATGTAAAGCGCTGAGCAAACCGTTGGCACTATATAAATCCTGTATAATAATAATAATTATTATTATTTATTATTCCACCTTCCAGAGGTCATGTGGGTAAAGCTGTCTTTTGGTAGCATATTTCTAAGGTTGATAGGCAAAAGTGGGACCACATCTCCTGGAACCCCCTCTGTCTACTGATCAGCAAGCTTCACATACAGTAGGTCAGAAATGGAGAGGTAATTAAATTAGGGTGAAAAATGGCATACAATTCAGAATAATGATGGAACCAGAATCCTGATCTAATAAAAAGCTTTAGACATCATAGTACACATCTCAAGGGAAAATAGAAAATACGTTTAATCTAAAGCCATCTACTATATCATTATCTGGAAGAACTGTATGCAAATAAATGCATTAACATCCCCTGCTTTTAGGATTACAAAATGACTCATCTTATTGCCATGACCTCACCCTTATTATCTGAAGCTGAATGAACAGGTTAAAACTAGTCAAGTTTCACAAGCATAAGCCTTGAATTTCAATGGGATCGCAAGACCTCCTTACAACACAACCCTTTAGCATTATTTCCAGCTAATTGAAGCTAGAACTGGTTCCTCTTATCACTATAATTGTATTGTATGGTGGAAAGAAGAAGGAGCATCTGTCTTGCCAAACTGACATTTATCTGCACTTCTCCACTTTTTAACTAGTGTGTTTTCATTTTCTGCATCATCGAGTATAAATATTTAATACAGACGATAATGGGGAGGAAAGAACTCAATTTAATTTGTCTAAACGTCATAAAATGAAATGTGTGTAGACACATGGTAACAAGGTAAATCACAGAGATTAGCAGTTATGCGTAACGAAATTGGATGGATGCATAAGAATTGTCTCATTTCACATTGCGCATAGGACATATTAGCAATTATCTAAGTTGCTAACTTTCACACTGGGGCAATGGTGTGGCAGCTTAAGTGAGCCAAAGCTGTGATTTTTATTTTTGAGCAAATGGCATTGGGCAGATAAATAGAACTGACTCCCAACTTCTAGATGGGTTTTAGGTGAAGGCTAACCTGGCATATTTAACCATTTCATGACTGCTTACAATTACCATGAGCACTGGGTTGAAAAAAAAAAAACTAGTTCTTTTTTGTCAGAAAAAAAACTTTGTACAGGCATTTAGCATTTTTTTTCTGCCAGAAAACTGCTCTCAGAAATGTGATTCAGAAAAGTTTTTTTTTTCTCCCTCAACTCTGAGCTGAAAATATGCCTCTAAACGTCCTAATGTGCATGGACACATAGCATTCTGTATTCATATCATTGTGTTGAGTAGGGAGCCATCTATTGGGTATTCACTGCAATTGCACTCTTTTGTATCTTTTGTCAATAAAAAACAGGGAGTGTCTCATGCTTATTAAAAATAAAGATTTTCCATCTACCACTGCAGTTCCAGTATAGGTGTCCTTTTATGACACAGAGAATAGCTGTGATTCAGAGGATCGCAGCTATTCTCTGGTCATTCACAGTTTATAACACTCAGGAGAACATGTTCAGCCCTTCCCTGGCGATCTGTGTTCTCCCTCCAGATTCTCCAGCCCAGAGCTGGAGAATCTGAGGGACCGCAAACTAAGCAGAGATAATTTACCTCTGCTTTAGTAAACTGATCTTTTACTGTAATCTCGCGAGATTATAGTAAAATCAGCCGTTTTCCAGTGTTTGGAGACAGTTCTCCCTTCGTTTGGAGAACTGATCTACATATGCTTCAAAACGGCATTCACAGGAGAACTGTGTTCTCTGAGAATGCCGGAGAACTGAGCAGCGTTCTATTACTGCTGGTTCATAAACGGACACCTTAGCTTCAGAAGAACACACACCAGTGAAGGCCTCCTTTTTCTCTGTTACACTTATGCCTGCAAGTGTGTTTTTCAAAGTCATATATATCTAGATCACATTTTAATATATTTAATGTGATTTTGTAGGTAGCGGTTTGTAAGAAATGTGTTTTTCATTGTATGCATTTTTACAAGAATATTGTAACTTCAATTTATGTGATTTGTGTTGCATTTTTACAGAACTATTTACAGAAGTAAATTTAGTTTTGGAATTAAACACAACACTGCTTCTGTCAGTTTTTTGTTAGCTAGCTGTTGGCTAACCGTTCGTAGCACAGTAAAGAGGCATCTGTGTGCAGGCGACGATAGAGGAGCTTCACTGTAGGACAGCATACATAAGATAACATTGAGCTGCTGTAGAAGCAGCTTTTTTTTTTAAGCCCAGTGTGCATGAACCCTGAATAGATATGCAGATCTCTGACAGGACAGTGAAATTCTGTGCCTTCTTGTTGTGTAAAAGGACATGGTTTCATATCTGCTCTTGAGGCAAATGAGCAAGGTTTAACAGGACCAGCATGTCAACCATTTATAAATCCCCCTAAGCTACCAGTTTACCTTTTTAGGGAAAAAAATATTAGTGCTCATATTTCTGCAGAAAAAAAATGTGCATTTATTAGTTTTTTGTTTTTTTTCTCCCAGGAGCCTGCAAAACATTGCATTGCACCCATGATCAGTGGATTGCAGGTGTAATGGAAGGCTCCTGCAGATACGACCTCCAGCTTTCTGCCTGTACTTCTGTATGGGCTTTCTGTTAGAAATCTGGAGGAAGTGTCAGTGGACTTTGAGGGGGCTCATCAGCGTGCTCACAGTCCACTATGAACTACAAGTCTGCCACTGGGTCAGATGGTACTTGTAGGTTTTTCATTCACAGCTGCTATGATTTTAATTTTAATAAAGAATAACTCCTACCGGGTTCTCCACTGACAGCTGAATGTAAAAAGAAATGGCGTCCCCCAAAAAAATTCATACCAGACCCATATGCGAGCATGCAGGCCAGGAAAGGAGGGGGGGAGCGAGCAGCCACCCCCCCCCCTCCTTGACCATACCAGACTACATGCCCTCAACATGCCTCCCCCTTGCGACGTTGTCATGCACTGTGATTGGCCAAAGCATTGCACCTGACCTGTGGTCAGGTGCAGTTCTTTGGCCAATCATAATGCACTTTCAGAGCACAGTGCAGTGCGGGGCACTGCAGGTGAACAGCCCACCAAAAGCCCTTACCGTTCGTGCATTTGCCGAACACACGAACGGCCAATGTTTGTGTAGAATATTAAGCCCTAATCCATTTTAAAGCCAGGTAAAGCGATATGCTCAGTGAACCAGCAAAGGGTTATTAGGAAACATTTTGGGGTAAATTTACTAAAACTGGTGCACTGCAGCTGTGTATGGTAGCCAATCAGTTTTTAAATTCAGCTTGTTCAATTCGGCTTTGACAATTAAAACTTGGAGGCTGTTCGGTTTCTATGCAGAGCTGCACCAGATATAGCGCTCTCCAGTTTTAGTAAATAACCTCTTTGTCTGCTTCTGTGTTAGTAGACCCATGTTCCTTTCTTGACTCACTCACTGACCTATGATTTATTCAATAAGCAAAAACAAACATTGGTCCACAGTCCATGGACTTTATAGGCAAAACACCAAGAGAGGGGGAGAGAGGGGGAGTATTCCTGGGACCCAAATTAGTGGTATGATATGTTGAGATGGTCCAAATTTTTTTTTTTTGCTTCTTCAGGAGCATAAAGGTGTATAAATTAAAGACTGCCACCTAAAGAATAAAACACAAAGCAAAAATAATAGCACACATATAGACACTATACAGACAAATGTTTACAAAGAAATGAATCTGATTGGATTCATACCTTTTTTTTTTTTTGTAAACATTTGTCTGTATAGTAGCTGTTATATTTGGACTATTTTTTGCTTTGTGTTTTTATCCTTTTTATTGACTTAGGGACGGGCACTTTTGTATCCATTAGGGCAACAACCATCTGTCTTTCCTGTCTTTCCTCCCATCACTGTCTCATTTCCATTGATTGATTTAATTGACCTCTGCTTTTTGTCTATAAGGCTCCATGCACACTGGGCGTCCTAATAATGCTGGCAGAGTTAGCTGTGTAAAGTCACATTAAAAACAAGTTTTTCAGCATTTTTTAGCATTTTTGTAGTAGCTCCGTTTTTGCTGTGTTTCGCCACATTTTTCTGCATTTTTCCATATTTGAGTATTCTTGCTCAAAAAAACACCCAAAAACACTGGTTTGCTGTGTTTTACCACATTTGCAGCGATTCTCAGTGTTAGTACATTTTTACAGCTAAACAACTCCTCTAGAAACCCACTAGTTATAGGGTTTTTTTTCAGCCAAAAAATGCCTTTGCCAAAAACCGCTGATTTAAAGCCTATGTGTAGGATACTATGCTGGGGGGTTTACTGGCTGTAGAAAAAAAACATCAAAAGCCAAAAACAGCCGCTGTAAAAACATTCAGTGTGCATGAGGACTAATTGTCCTTATTTGTTTATTTTAAGTCTTTGGACTGAGCATGTTGTATTAAATATTAATTTTGAGATTGCAGCTACCGATTTTTCCAAGGACAGTGAACAATGGATTCAAAATGATCGGGAGAGAAGGTGAAAATGGTCTCAGGTGTGCAACTCATGGGAATTTCCTTTCCAAATCACATTCAATCAGACATTGTATTCTGAGTATATTCTGCTTTACCAAATGAATCATGGATTCTTTTATTTCATAGATCCAAAGTATGGATCAATCCACCAATATTTTGGGTATTTGTGCTGCCAAAGAAGGTGGAGTCCAAGCTCCTTTTTAATGCATTCTATCTAATGTAGGATAAAAAAATCTTTTATTGTTTGGAAACTTGGGAACTTAGGTGTTCATGTTTTTCTGGAGCTTGTAAAGGAGGAAAAAGCTGGCAATTCATCTTTTTTGGACCATTAAATAGAAACGTTTAATGTATAATGGCCAATAATCGAGTTCACCATCTACTGTAATGTATATTTAGTTTCTAGGTAGCCATAAAACTTACAAATTAGTTTATTAAATTAAAATTGAAAATGCAATGTTTTTTAGAAATACTTTCTATAGTGGGCGAAACAAATCCGTACATAAAATTATTTTTTTTCTTATTGCCCGGGTGAATAAACCTAATACATCCTATAGGCAAAAGGTCAATAGAATGTCACAAATTAACAGCATATAACAACTGAATAGCCATTCATATTACAGTATGACTTTACAGAATTAGCTGCTTTTTTTATGTATTCCATAGCAATGTTATTCATAAGCCAGTGTAAGGGGGCCAGTTTCCATAGTGACATGTTAATCTTACCACAGCTATGCAAGCACCATTTGTCTAAGCTTTATAGAGAACAATTTTTCATTTTCTAAAGACATGTTTTTTATTCATATGAATAGTATAAAATGGTATTTTTCATATTATACAAGGTCCCTTCCATATATTGATAAGGATTTGGAAAAAAAAGAATATATAGTCCAAAAGGATAAAAGATTAAGAGAAAAAATGGTGTTTCCAATAGTATGCAATATCCACAGGTTTTAGTAGATGTTATGTAAATACTTATGTATACCAATGTATTTTTTTTGCTATATTTGTATATTTACTAAAATTAATTTTTACATGTAACGTGAATAAAAATTTTATTTTATAATCATTGTATTTTATTTGACATAACTCAAAGTTCCTTTGGGCATTTTTTCTGAGAAATTTATAAGATTGTAAAGACTTGTCATGCCTATAGTAGAGATCATTCACACAATGTGCAGAGATCTGCATTTTTTTTTTGCAATTGATCTGTGCTGCTAAGGTTAAGCCGACCGTTCTGTCTGAACCTAGGTTTGGACTGAACTTAGAACTTTAAAAGTGGTATTTCTGCTGATTCAGTATATGACAGCATCCTGCTCTCACTAGTTGCTAAGGAAGCAGAGGGCGAGTGCACCCTCTGCATCCCAAGTAAATGCTGACATCATTGGGAATCCCCTACCATGAAATCAAGAGGGTGGGGACAACAGTAACATTTATTGCCCAAATATGGTCATGACGATACCTGGCCAATGATACCACCACTATCCCTGGTCCTTTCCTTTTATATAGCTGGACAGCTCAGTGAACTATCATTCAGCTATAAGTACCTTTTTGAAATGTGCAAATTTAGGTCATCAGGTTTATTTTTCTGTAATTTTTTAGGCAGCGGGCTTTGTGGATGATGATGAATTTAAATTAGGGACTTTTTGGGGGATTTTTAGTTCTTTTAGTCAAATGTTTGTGTGTCATATTCTTATTTTAATGGGTAGGGATGCTATACATCCCATACTCATTCACATGGGGGGTGATGGTGTCTGAGGGCCTACTTTATTATTCAAGGGGGCTTCCATATTACGATAAGCCCCCCCCACCCACGGACCCCTACAACCACCAGCCAGGGTTGTGGGAAAGAAGCCCTTGTTATCATCAACATGAGGGCAATGTGCTTTGCTAGAGCCGGTCCCCCCTGGCAAGGCCCCCATCCCATGTTGAGGGCATATGGTCCCACCCTCCCCCTTTTTGTTTTTTGCATGGTTTCCGTCCTAAAATCCATACCAGAAACAAAGGGATCCCATTGATTTCAGCAGGATTCAGGTTTGACATCACCAAACCCTTCTCAAACTGAACCCAGGGCACTTTGGCTCATTAATTGTTTTCTATGTGCCCGTTTATACCACAATGGAGCAGAAGGGTATAGAGTAGAGAGCCACAAAAAATGCAACAAGTTTTTAATAGTGGCTAGAAATGATCTGTCACTCTTCTGACATTTCATTAATACAGAATGTATACCTGTTTGCACTCTAAAATGAATAGTTTTAGTGTTACGGTTGGTATGTACAAGCCCTAAAAATTCTAATAATAATATTTAATATTTAATTCTAATAATAATAGTAATAATTTCCAATGCCTTTGTCTTGGATTCCCCTAGCTGAGAAACAGCAATGCTTTTCTGTTGAATTTAAAGCTGTTCAACAGTGTTTTATCCCACCACGCCTCTGTACCTGCAATGAAGAGAAGCCAGCCACAATTTGGGCACATAATGAGCTTGAAGGAACATTTCATTATATAGTAGGAGCACTGGTGAAAATAACTTGACTTATTTATATCCAGCATCTGCTACACACTTTGGCACTAGAAGACATTGCTGTAATTTTGAAATTTTATATGTTTCTACCTGTACTTTTTTCCCAGTTACCCAGTATTTTGTTCCCATTTGTCTGCAGCTTTGAAGAATGAGGAGTTTAGCTGCATATCAAGCTGCACATAGGCCATAGGGTCATATGTAGTGAGGACAGAGTAGAGAAACCGTAACTACTCAACAAGTGCAATACAGAATACTGACTACTCAGAGGCCTTCTACCCTTCAGTGCAGTCTCTCTGCATATGGCAATACAGCATAGTTAAACATTTCCACCAAGACAACATGTCTCACAGCCAACTATCTTCATACAAATCAAGGTCTGAGGCTCTAGGTCCTCTAAACCCTCATCCACAAGTAATGCATTTACTATTCAAAAGCTGAAGCTAAAAAAATCTCAAGCAGGATTTGCTAAGCTAGAAATGCTGATGAAAAAGATAACGTCCATGGAGGCTGAGAAGGCAAAGCAAGAGGCATCCTTAGAAATGCTAATTAAAAATTAAAAACACTAAGCGAGCTGAGTAAGTACACTTAGAGGTTGAAATTGTACAGCAAGAGGCATCTATCCAAATGAAAAAATCACACCAACTGTCTCAGAAAACACAGCAGAAAGCCCTTCTAGAGGCATTCCTAATGATATTTGCTATAGAGAAGAAAGTTGCAGCCATCACAGCTAAAGCAGAAGCACTAGAAACAGCTATATGTCCTGGCAGTGACCATAGTGCACACAGCCATGTTCTTGGCCCAGAGCTTGAACCTAATATTCTCTGCAATGCACTTCAGAATATGTCCATCAGCACCCAAAGCCCAGTAGCTACACTTACCTGGATGAAAAAGGGATAAGCAATGTTGAGGAGATAAACCAAAGAGGCTACATGGCATCACTGTGAATTGCAAACTCCACACCCCCAAAAAAGGTATGAGCGGCTGCTGTACACACCAAATAATATAAAACAATATAAACAGCGCAAATCAAAACCCACAAATCATAAAAATAGTATTAGATTATAAATTAAAATAAGTTCAAGGGGGCGCATGCGCGGCCGGCTCGGGGATGGACGCGCTATAGCCGCTGCTCCGTCCACCCGCCAGCACTGAAGCTGCACACTACGGCCCCAGGGAAAACAAACCATACACAGCTGATCACGGAGGGTGCCCGCAGCCCACTAGACATGCCCCACAGGAAAAAAAGCCTGGGGCAACCAGGGAAGCTAACTAATTTCTTCCCGGCCATTCAGCCGGGAATCCAAGATGGCGGCTGCCATGCGGAGATGCAGGGAGTCAGCAGCAGCCAGGAGGGGGACTACAACTCCCAGCCTGTGGATCCCAGGCTGCAGCACCAACTCTACCCAGGGGATCCGGGTGAGTTGTCTCCCCCATTGTCTCCCACGTCCTGCAGCCCTGTAAAATCAAAGCCGCGGCTTAATAGAGACCCTGAGGACGCATGCCAGGCCCTAAACTTTACGCCTCATTCACCACTTCCCAATCTGCCTGACTTAGACGCATTCCCAGCATCTGACCAACCGCTAACCAAAATCTGTATGAAGAATATGCTGACACTATTGTGCCAAACTTTGCATAATGATATTTCCGCACCACTGTCCCAAATTACTACTCTGGTCCAAAGACAGGAACGCAGGATCCGCCATGTTGAAACCAACATAGCGGACATAGTGGAAGCGCACAATGATTTGATGCTCATGCGGATCACACGTCAGATATCGAACAAATCAACCTCAAATTGGCCGATATGGAGGATCGATCACGCCGTAATAACATCAAATTTAGAGGAATTCCCGAAACGGTGTCTAACGAGGCATTACTACCATATCTACATCACTTCTTTAAGCTGCTTATCCCCACACTCTCTGAGGTAGAGGCCATAATCGATCGAGCACATCGACTGCCTAAGCCTTCATTCTTGTCCGCAACCATTCCTAGAGATGGCTCGTCCGAATTCACTTCTACCATATTAAGGAGAGAATTATGATGGCGGCCAGGAATCCACCTCCACTACCGTCCTCACACGCAACTTTGCATCTTTATGCGGATCTATCTAAAGCCACACTTGCCAACAGGAAAAAAATGATACCAATCACGAAAGCGCTTAGAAATCACAATATGGCCTATCAATGGGGATTCCCCACTAAAATAATAGTGCGTCATCAAGGCATAATCTATACTATTAAAAATCTAGAGGCCGGTCTGGACTTTATTTAAGGCCTGGAGCATTTTACCTGCGGATCCACAGAAGAACAACCCTGGTTCTGTGCAAAACATGGAAGCAACCTGACGGGCTAAGCGGCACTAGCCGTGGTTATATTTTCTTTCCTCTTTCCCTAGAGGCGTTCTCTGAACTCTCATATTGCTGGCGTTCGGCCTGAACCCAATGATCTGTAATTCCACAGTTGTGTTTAGATATGACACTATCGAGGGTCATATCCTGTTTGATTCCCCCACCTTTGATGTAGCAATCCTGGCTACACCGTTTACTTGCTTTATGTGCAAGTGTTTTTTTAGTGTTGTTTTTCCCTTTTCACTTACCCCTTCCTTCCAATGGCACCAACAAATGTTCATTTTTGACGCAAAACTTCTTCCCCGTGACCATGACTACCAATAGAATAAAAAACACCATGAATATGTCTGTACTCCGAGACCCCATTTACAAATTATTATCATCAAATCTTTTAATGTGTGAGGCCTCAACTCCCCTTTTAAGAGATCAATGCTAGCAAGAGAAGTCCGAAAGTTTCAAACAGATTTACTCTTCATACAGGAATCGCACTTTGCCACGGATAAAATTCCTAAGCTGTATCTACCTCGCTTCTCTCAACTATTCATGGCAACGAACGGGAAAAAAAAGAATGGAGTTATTATTGCGGTTAACGATGCCCTTTCTTTCAAACTTACCTCTATTGTAATTGACTCGCAAGGTCGTTATATTATTATGATATGCCAAATTAATGAGATTTCACACACCTTAGTGAACGTTTATGGCCCTAACAGTAAACAACTTAAATTTCATCGGAAACTCCAGAATCTCATCTCCCAACATCAGCAAGGCAGACTTATTATTGGCGGAGACTTTAATGTTCTCAGTGACTCACTCCTAGACTCTTCTAATAAAAAACCCAGCAACCTCAACTTTAACCGTTTTCTGCACGACCATGACTTATATGACATCTGGAGATGCCAGCATGGTGCGGAAAGAGACTACACCTACACGTGATGTCCTCTCACATTGGTACTATAACCTGGTCTGACCATGCACCGATCACCGTATCCTTGGAGGACACCCAGCGGTCGGCGATCCCACCTATTTGGAGACTCAACTCTACAATTTTGAATACACCAGAAAACCAGAAATCCATATTAGAAGCACATGACCTTTTTTTTTAAACTAACGTTACTCCGGAAATTTCTATTACCACACTTTGGTTAACATATAAGGCTTATATGAGAGGTATCCTCATCCAATTAACTTCTCGCGTTAAAAAACAGCGGTCTCAGCAAATTGACCTACTCCTTGCTTCTATTCGTAGAAACGAGGATATTAATAAACAACACCCAAACGCTACCACAACCGCGGCCTTAAACCGAGATAGGGACAAACTCCGCACTGCTCTCTTACACGATTATGATACAAACCTCCAAAAAACAAAATCCCAATATTATGCACTTGGTAATAAAACTAACTCTTTTCTTGCCAAAACTATTAAACAGAAACGTATTAGAAACAAAATAGCTACAATTCAGCATCCTATTTCCAGTGTTCCTCTATCTAACCCACAAGACATAGCTAATGCGTTTGCGTGTTACTATCAATCATTATATAACATAAAAGATGACCCTGACACAACTCAACCAACAAACCCGTCGATCGAGACTTTCCTAAGCCATACTAAACTTCCCCAACTTACGCCCACCCAATTAGCCTCCCTCTCTGTGCCGATCTCACCTGCAGAGATTGAGAAAATCATAAACAAACTTCCCATGAACAAATCTCCGGGTAACGACGGCTTTACCAATGAATTTTATAAAACGTTCGCGCCTAATCTCAAATCGCACCTATCTGACCTCTATAACCACGTTGCTTCTAAAGGAGAATTCCCTCCTGACATGCTACAATCAATAATTTCTACTATCCCGAAACCGGGTAAAGACCCCCAATTAGTCCAAAACTATAGACCAATTTCACTACTTAATACGGATCTGAAAATATATGCCAAGATATTAGCTCAATGACTCCTCACGTTCCTTCCGACGCTAATCAAATCTGATCAGGTGGGATTTGTGCCAGGTAGACAGGCCCCTGATGCAACTCGTCGACTTATATCACTATTACACCTTCTTGAATCAGACAAACAACCTTCAATTCTCCTTTCACTCGACGCAGAAAAAGCGTTCGACCGCATACACTGGCGTTTTATGTCACTTACACTTCAAAAGCTAGGAATTACGGATTGGATGCTGTCAGCAATCTTATCCCTCTACTCTAAACCTTCGGCTAGAGTCCTCACCAACGGCACACTTTCGCAACCATTTCAAATATCCAATGGTACTAGACAAGGCTGTCCTCTCTCCCCCATAATTTTCGCCTTAATCATCGAACCACTGGCATCCAACCTTAGGAATGATCCCAATTTTTCGGGGATTAAACTTTTTCAGCAAGAACATAAAATCAGCCTTTTTGCAGACGACATTATTCTAAAGATCATGAATCCTTACAAATCTCTTATTTCAATACGCTCACACATACAAAACTATGCAGATGTATCATATTACAAGCTCAATGAAACCAAATCTTCAATTTTAAACCTTCATACCCCGATACCGACCCAAACTTTCCTTGAAAAACAATTCCCCTTTACATGGGAAAAACACAGTATCCCATACTTGGGGATTAAACTTACCTCCAAAACCAACCAACTCTATGCAGCAAACTTTAAACCGCTAATAGATACCATACCACAGGAACTTAGAAGCCTGCGTACAACCACATTATCAATGCTAGGCAGAGTAGCTACTATTAAAATGTGTATATTGCCAAAGATATTATATATCTTCCGCACATTGCCAGTCCCTATACCTTCCTCCTTCTTCTCTACAATGCTAATTCTAATTAAATTCTAAATAAATTCTTATGGAATGCTAAACGGTCCAGATGCTCTACAAACCTTCTGATCCGCCCGCCCTCCAGAGGGGGAGCTGGTCTCCCGCATTTAAAATCCTACTATCAGGCGGTCCTACTAGACCAGCTCTTCTACTGGTGGCACCCTACTCAGGAAAAAATCTGGACTATTATGGAACCCTCCAGATATCCGCAAGGTGCCTTAACAGACTTGCTTTTCGTGCCTCCCACAACACAGATTGGACATCCACTCACACACCCATGTATCCAAGCCTCATTAACAGCTTGGCATGAGTTCTTGACATGTACTCAATCACATAAGACTAACTTACCAATCCCGACTCCCATATCCACTCTACAATTTCTATCCCCACATTTGAATCTAAAATCTTGGAAAGAGTTGGGTATTTATCATATCCAAGATATTTACAACAATCAGGAACCAGAGTCATTCCAGACACTCCAGGAAAAATTCCATCTTCCCAATACGGAACACTTCACTTTTAGGAGAGTATCCCATTTGCTTCATAAAACAAATATGCCTATTAAGATAGACCTCCCAGCTACTGCACATCATTTCCTCCACAAAACTAATTATCCAAAGAAAGGGATCTCTACCTTTTATATATTACTAACTGAAACGCATTTCACAACCCATACATCATCCCTTACTAACTGGGAAAAGAACTTTCTTCTCCCAACAACCCCACAGTCATGGCAAATGACGTTTACCACTACATACAAAGCTTCGAAATGTAGCTCCCATTGGGAATCATATCTAAAAATTCTCCACCAATGCTACTTGACTCCTGCCAAATTATCCATCTATTATCCGCAGCGACCAAAAACTTGCTGGAGACACTGTGGTGAAACTGGTTCGCTTTTTCACGTACTATGGTCCTGCAAATCCCTCAAATCATATTGGAACAAAGTGTTCCAATTGATATCCTCAGTCACAGACTCCCCTATAACTCTTAACCCAGGATTAGCCCTTCTACATCTAATGATAGAACAATTTCCTATACGCTCACGCACCATTATCATACACATTCTGGCAGCAGCTAAGACTAACATTATGAGACTATGGCGTTCTACGTCTCCCCCCTTACTAGCCCGTCTAGTTGCTGACCTCAACTTACAATGTGAGATGGAAAGAAGAGCGGCCTTACGAAACTCCTCATACCATAAATTCACACTACACTGGTCTTGATGGCTGAAACATCCCAATTGCTCAACTATCTGATTACGAACCTTAATCTTCTGAGATGTAATATTCGCAGAACATTGGTGCCTTTCCTTCCCCCTCCCCCTCCCACTCTTTTCTATACCTATTTTCACCCTCTGTTTGATTCCCTCATGTTCTTGTACTCATTATGTTGGTTCACAATCCAATGAGAATACCTCTCCTATAAACATGATTTTGATAAACGAACTCCCAGCCGGATGGTGGGGGTTTCTTACCTCATTTGCATTGCATTTTCTGTTGTTTCGCTTATGTGAATCTTGCACTTGACTGTATCTAAATATTAACCTGTTTGTTCAAGAACCTAAAATTCTCAATAAAAACTATTTGAAAATAAAATAAGTTCAAAATATATATAATAAAAATAAGTGTCAAAAAAACATTAAGTCCTTTTATTCCCAAATTCCTTAGTGTTCCAACCAAAAAACTTTCTCCTTTTAGTATGTGCTTCCACCATCCACCAGTGCTGTAACCAACACAAACTGCACTCTCAGATACTGGTGATTTGCACGCCTTTAGGACTTTTAGGGATCCTATAACCCCTCTACAGCCTCCAGGACTCCATTCCACCAGATAAGGATCAGATTCACCTTTCAGTCACTCCTGATGTATCCTTCTAACCCGCTCCAGAGTAGTGCAAGAGAAAAAATGTATATAGTGTAATATTGCTAATACTCCTTTTATAATAGTAATACCAGGCCACTCACATTTCACAAAATCAATAAAAGCATTGTTTATTTGCCTTAAAAAGGCCAAACATCATTCCCATAGCATCCACAGACAGCTTCAGAAACCTTTCAGCCTTCTAGCAGAGGATGACAGTGTGTCTCTCTAGCCAACATCAAAGATGGCCGCTTGGAATGCACCGTTCAGCGTGCGTTTCACTCACCGGAAGTTACGTAGGACGGATAGACGGCAGACCGGAAGTGCGTCAACACGTTACGCCCCTCCCACAGGGTGTTCTCAAGCATGGCATTACTGCAATCGGACCCTCATAACACACTTCCCACTAAAGCAAATGGATGAAGCAATTGCCAGGTTTAACTTGATCACCCACCTACCTGAATGGACTGCTACTGCACCTGAAAGTCATTCATTTAGTTGGTATATAACTTTTGCTACTAAATGAAAGCTTCCCTTCCACCAGTTTGTTTAAAATTGTAAGCAAGCTTGATGGGATCCCATGAACATCATTGTCCATATATGGCCAACGATGTCAGCCATCAACCCTGGCCAGTTGGCTGGGGAGCTGTCATTTGCAGTGAGTTTATCAGTGGGAGAGGACTGTCAAGGAGGGGGTTCTTGTATCAAATGGTCAGCCGAGCATTGCTCATCATGATTGACAATGGATCTACATCAAAGGACAACCTGATTTATTTATTAATTTTTTAAATAAAGGGCATTTTTTTTTGTAATGACTAACAAAGGGTGATATGTACCTCATTCATATGGGAGTGTTCTTACTCTTTCACAGGGACTCTGTTGGTTTCATAGCCAACATCCAACAAATGTTCTTTTGCTTTCCTTTTAGAGAGAAACAAATGTCTTTGAGATGTATTTGGTTAAGGGACAATGATTCCTCCAAAGATATCATATAGCACTGCCCAACAGTTGCAATCTATGGATTTATCATTCTGCCAAAGATGGTAAGACAATGTATGGGTCAAATGCTGGGTAATTCATGACCTTAATGTAGAGGACTGTTTGCAATCCTTGCCTTTTAAAATCTGCAGTCTTCTCAAAAGAGCACAGGAAATGCTTGCCTGCTCAAATCTAAGGCAAGCCATGCATGAATAATTTTTTTCATTCAATCAGTGGATTAAACAAAAAAAATTAACTGATTCCCCCATCCAAACACTGAGACATAGAAATAGAAACATGATGCTGGGGTTAATAGCGTAAAACACCTTTATTGAAAAGCAGCATACTTAGGTGGGAGTGAGCAGGTACCGTCTACTCCTGACATCATCCTAGCAAGTTGACAGCTGCGATTCTGTGGAGAGTGGGGAAGGGGGCGATAAATATGTAGTTTACCGGCCCCCTTCCTTTTCTGAAGGAACACAGTCAGTGATCGCTCCCATGTCTGTTCATAACTGAAGCATAATAAAACCAAAAATCACCTTAAAAGTCCAACATAGTTTACAGGGCCTGAATTATTGTACAATACAGAACAGACTATTCTTGAGTGACACTTTTGAGCTTGCAGATGCAGAAATCTGTCCTGAAGTCTCTACACTTTAGGCAGTGACCTCAGACAGTCAACTAAAATCTTACACATTCAAGAATTTCATAAGTGACATAGCTATTACTTGCCTAGCCCACTTGAGGTTGATTTACTAAAACTGGAGAGTGCAAAATCTGGTGCAGCTCTGCATGGGAGACAATCAGCTTCCAGGTTTTATGTCAAAGCTTAACTGAACAACTGAAGTTAGAAGCTGATTGGCTCCTATGCACAGCTGCACCAGACTGTGCACTCTCCAGTTTTAGCAAATCAACTCCATAACTTGTTCTTTCAAAGATGCCATACATTCAAATATCAATAAATAGATAAACCTTTAATAAATATACTGAGATAGAAAGTGGCGAGTCTCATATCAAAGAGGCATATGAAGAATTATCCCTCCATAAGAACGTCAGTCTATTCCACAAAGTGAGTCCTAAGCCAGCTTTTGTCAAAAACGGAATTGCCAATGCCTAAAGGCAAATTCTACTATTTCTCATAGTGGGGCTGTAGACAGCGTGAAGGCTGACTTCATTGCCAAAATGTCCATTCAGCATTAGAATTTCAGCTGTAAAACTCAGGTTGTAATTGCTGTGCAGCATGAAGTCCATGCTAGAGAGATTGAATAAAAATAGAAAATTTCTACTCAGAAACATAGCCCTGAGAAAATTTGAGCCAATTTTAGTTTATTGAAAGTAGTGGACCCTTTAAGGAAGAACTGCTGGTTCTAAAAGTGTATTATATATATATATAGTTGTGTTCAAACTAATAGCAGTGTGTTGAAAAAAGTGAATAAAGCTCAAAATCCTTCGAATAGCTTTTATTTCCATACACACAAATGCATTGAGAACACTACACATTCTATTCCAAATCAACACATGAAGAAAAATAGATCAAATTTGTGTTGTTCCCTCTAAAGAAAGAAAAGTGAATATTAGACTGTTATAAAAAATAGCAGTGTTTGTATTCTTCTTTACAAACTCAAACATTCACTATATAAACTGAAAAATGTTTGAAGATTTTGCTTTCCTTTGAATCACTTAATGAATATTTGGTTGTAGTCGCACTGTTTCTGAGAACTGCTGTACATCTGTGTTGCATGGAGTCACCCAACTTCTGGCCCCTGTGATCAGGTATTCCAGCCCAGGATGATTGGACTACATTCCACAGTTCTTCTCTATTTCTTGATTTTGCCTCAGAACCTGCATTGTTGATGTCACCCCACAAGTTTTCTATTGGATTAAGATCCGGGGATTGGGCTGGCCACTCCATAACATCAATCTTGTTGGTCTGGAACCAAGATGTTGCCCGTTTTACTGGTGTGTTTGGGGTCGTTGTCTTGTTGGAACACCCATTTCAAGGGCATTTCCTCTTCAACATAAGGCAGCATGACCTCTTCAAGTATTCTGATGTATTCAAACTGATCCATGATCCCTGGTATGCGATAAATAGGCCCAACACTGTAGTATGAGAAACATCCCCATATCATGATGCTTGCACCACCATGCTTCACTGTCTTCACAGTGTACTGTGGCTTGAATTCAGTGTTTGGGGGTTGTCTGACAAACTGTCTCCGGCCACTAGACCCAAAAAGAACAATCTTACTTTCATCAGTCCACAAAATGTTGCGCCATTTCTCTTTAGGCCAGTCAGTGTGCTCTTTGGCAAATTGTAACCTCTTCAGCACGTCTTTTTTTCCCAACAGTGGGACTTTGTGGGGGCTTCTTGCAGATAGCTTGGCTTCACATAGGCGTCTTCTAATTGTAACAGTACTCACAGGTAACTTTAGAGCTTCTTTGATCTTCCTGGAGCTGATTGTTGGCGGAGTCCTTGCCATTTTGGCTATTCTATCCATTGGAATGGTAGTTTTTCGCTTTCTTCCACGTCTTTCAGGTTTTGGTTGCCATTTTAAAGCATTTGCGATTATTTTAGCTGAGCAGCCTATCATTTTCTGCACTTCTTTATGTTTTCCCCTCTCCAATCAACATTTTAATCAAGGTACGCTGTTCTTCTGAACAATGTCTGGAATGACCCATTTTCCTCAATTTCAGAGAGAAATGCACTGTAACCAGCATGTACAACATTTGCTGCCTTCCTTCCTTAAATAAGGGCAATAATTGCCACCTGTTTTTCAAAGAATGAATGACCTCACTAATAGAACTCCACACTGCTATTATTTTGAACATGCCCCTTTCCATTAGTGATTCAATGACACAGAATCAGCAGCATGCATGTCATGTTTGTTGGGTCTGTTGGATTTCTATTACTCTACTACACCTGCTAGTAAATTATTTGTCATGTAGAAATATCATTTCTACCAAAAACAGTGATTGATCAGGTTAGTGATGTCTGACTGCTATTATTTTGAACATAACTGTATATATAAATGTTTAGTTTTTTTTTTTGTTTCTAAAGAATGATATTGCAATTTGTATTTTTTGCTTCAGTTCCAATTTCATAAATTTAAATGGAAAATATTTAATTATTGAAAATAATTACAAAAGATACCAAAATCATTTTGGATAGCCTTCATGTTTACAGGAAGTTGTCTTAAGAAGGCTGATGTAAATTTGCAGTCAAGCTTCTGGGCTTTGTCAAACCCACAATTGTTTTTGTCCTCCTTTTGCAATATGTTTTTGTTATGGCAGACAACCTGTAGGTGTTACAATTTTTTAGCTAATTAGCCAGTTATCTACTGTAAGATTTTCTAAGCCCAGCAGATTCTTGGACATAATGAATTTGAGAAGACAGCCCGTCTAAGGCTTCATGTACACGAGCAGCTCCTAAACTGGAGTTTACAAGCTTTTGGCATTTTTTTGCCAAAGCTTCTAAACTCAACTCTATAAAAGCTTATGTGTCTATGTACAGATAGGCTTTTAGCACAGTTTAGGAGCAGTCGCATTTAGGTGAGGTCAAACCTCCCTCTTCTGAATGCAAAAGAATCTCGTTTAGGATAGGAGCTTTTTTTACACCAACTGTGGGAAACCGCAAAACCACAGGAAAATGCGCCAAGCGCGTTACCACGTATTTGCAACGATTTTGAATTTTCCCGGTTCCCCCGGTCAGGGTAGGCTCATGTACATGACCCCTTAATTGAGAAGGTGTTCTATACAACTACTTTAGAGAAGAGCTCACTCTCTTAACCCTTTGAGGACCAAGGGACGTATTTGTCCCATGTTTTTAATTGCATGTATCATCTGATTAAGAACTTAAAACTCTTTTTGTTTTTTTTTTGGTTTGAGTCAAAATATTAGTTCTTATCAACAACAAATGGATCTAGCTTTTTGCCAATTATTTCATGAAATGGCTTAAATAGTTACAGCAACTGAAGTGTACGAACTTTAAAAACAAAAAAATTGATTCTTTTGGCGTTCCAAAATCTTACGGTCCTCAAAGGGTTAAGGGTGTTTCTAATCTATCCTGGATTGTAAGCTCCAAGGAGCAGGGCCCTCCTATCCCTCTTGTATTGAACTGTATTGTTGCTGTATTGTCTCCCATTATATTGTAAAGTGCTGAGCAAACTGTTGGCGCTATATAAATCCTGTATAATAATAATAATATGCTTTTTGTGGTAGAATTGATTATATTTATTTTTCTGTCAATAACTTTCAAAGTAATTGGCCTCATTAGTTCCAGCCAAAAGAACATTTTGTGTTGGGTCATAAAGTTCATCCTTGAAAAGTCTGAAGGTTTTTCCATTTCACTTGCGTCAGGGGAAAAAAAGTCAGGTGCGGTTATAGAAACTTAGAGGGCTTCCCAACTGCATGGAGAGTTTGGCTGTATCTGCATGGAGATGAGATGGAGATACCCGCTCCTGACAGTACCAAGTGTCAAAATGTGTCATCTGTAGTTAACACACCTAGTGAACAAAGCCAATTATCATAGCTTATGTTTAATTTAAACTGCTTTTCTTAAGAAAACTACATATGTATTTTGTGACCCTTTTGAAGATTCAGAGACAATGTGTGTGCTCCTGAAAAAAAATCAAGTTGCTCACCAAGTTCTGGGTCTTGTTATACAAAATATATGCTAAAATATACTCTGTTGCATGCCATAAAAATGTTTTTCGATTGAAAGTCAATTTTTTATTATAATGTTGTTCATTGATATAGTCAAAGTCACACAGGCCACTATTAAACTCTTGAACACGGAAATGTATCAATTATTGTAAAGTAAAAAGGAAATTCAAAGACAAAATGTAAAAGCCGTGAAGATGAGCCATTGTCCTTGAGTTGAAAGGAGGCTGATCCAAAGTTATGCTAAAAAAGCTTATTGTACATGATGATCCTAGCTCTAAAATAAGCATAACAAACTTAAAATGCTCACTGTTAAATTGTTTTAAAATAAAAAAAGTTTTTGATTTAAAATGTCTGTATCCTACACTGATGCCTGCTTTTATGTGATAATTATTCTTTGAAGCAGAAATCCAGGATGCTTCCCCCCTACTCATTATCTACTTCACCTTTCCCCAGTATGTTTTTTAAATATATACATACCTTTTTCTTGTAGTTTCCAAGTGAAATCACAGCAGCTTGTCTTTCCTCTTCTAGCAGTGGTGAAGAGTAGGCATTCTTCCTGGAGTAATGCAGGCCATACATGGGTCGAAAATTGGCCGATTTTTCGGGCAAAAATAAAATCGGACGATTTTCAGATCGTTAGTGGGCTAATTGTTCGGCTGTTTTTTTGTATTTTGGCAGATTTTTTTTATCGGTAAAGTTGGGAAAAAAATCAGCTGATTTTGCCATTCGGCCGATTTTCGCGGCAATGATGGGCAAATCGGCCGATCTTTTTACCGATAAAAAAATCTGCGCATGAGCAGTGACCTGCAAGAGGAAGACAAAAAGAGGAGGATGAAGAGGAGGAGGAGGATGATGAAGAAAAAGAGGAGGAGGAAGAGGAGGAATTCCAGTCCGGCAAAAAGTGTCCCTGCAGAGAGCTCCGCTATTTTTTTGACAGTTCCTTGACATTTTATAGTGGCTGCAACAATGTATCTATTTGTTTCCGAATAAAAACATCTGTATCCTAAATGGATACAAATAGATACATTGTTGCATCCGCTATAAATGTCAAAGAACTGTCAAAGAAATAGCGGAGCTCTCTGCAGGGACACTTTTTGCCGACTGTAGACGAGATGAAAATCGCCAAATTTTTTATTTATTTATTTTTTTTTTACCGTTGCTGGTAACGTCGGCCGCTTGAATGACCGGTTTTTCGTTTTTTTAAAAGAAAAATCGGCCGATTTTCGACCCATCTATGGCCTGCATAAGTGTCTCTCAGTCCTGGAGTACTGTGTGCAGCCTACGGGGTATATTAACAGAAGGCTGGGTGTACAGGAAAAGGAAGGAATGAGGTGACTGGCAGTGCACTTCAGGGAGAACGACAGTCGCTGGACATTTAAAGTGGAACTTTACCCATAACAACTAGATAAAAAATCATGTCCTTTAGCAAGAAACATACATTCCACATTAATTATGATACCAAAATTAATGTGCACTGCAAATTGCCTCCAGCATCATTCCTGTTTCTACTTAATAATACTACTAATAATAATATAAAAACAACGTAAAACCTTTTTTTGAAAAATTATATATTTTATTTAGATATTACCGTATTTTTTGCTCCATAAGACGCACCTGACCATAAGACGCACCTAGGTTTTAGAGGCAGAAAACAGGAAAAAAAAATTCTGAACTAATGGACTTCAGACATAGTACAGGAGATGACCAGAGACTGTGGACACAGTACAGGGATGACCAGAGACTGCGGACACAGTACAGGGGATGACCAGAGACTGCGGACACAGTACAGGGATGACCAGAGACTGCGGACACAGTACAGGGATGACCAGAGACTGCGGACACAGTACAGGAGATGACCAGAGACTGCGGACACAGTACAGGAGATGACCAGAGACTGCGGACACAGTACAGGAGATGACCAGAGACTGCGGACACAGTACAGGAGATGACCAGAGACTGCGGACACAGTACAGGAGATGACCAGAGACTGCGGACACAGTACAGGAGATGACCAGAGACTGCGGACACAGTACAGGAGATGACCAGAGACTGCGGACAGAGTACAGGAGATGACCAGAGACTGCGGACACAGTACAGGAGATGACCAGAGACTGCGGACACAGTACAGGAGATGACCAGAGACTGCGGACACAGTACAGGAGATGACCAGAGACTGCGGACACAGTACAGGAGATGACCAGAGACTGCGGACACAGTACAGGAGATGACCAGAGACTGCGGACACAGTACAGGAGATGACCAGAGACTGCGGACACAGTACAGGAGATGACCAGAGACTGCGGACACAGTACAGGAGATGACCAGAGACTGCGGACACAGTACAGGAGATGACCAGAGACTGCGGACACAGTACAGGAGATGACCAGAGACTGCGGACACAGTACAGGAGATGACCAGAGACTGCGGACACAGTACAGGAGATGACCAGAGACTGCGGACACAGTACAGGAGATGACCAGAGACTGCGGACACAGTACAGGAGATGACCAGAGACTGCGGACACAGTACAGGAGATGACCAGAGACTGCGGACACAGTACAGGAGATGACCAGAGACTGCGGACACAGTACAGGAGATGACCAGAGACTGCGGACACAGTACAGGGATGACCAGAGACTGCGGACAGCACAGGGATGACCAGAGACTGCGGACAGCACAGGGATGACCAGAGACTGCGGATAGTACAGGGGATAACTGCTGACCTTTGGGGAGGGGGGGGAGCGGGTACCTGAATTTGACAGGTACCCGCTCCCACTTCCGTGGAGTTGTTCTTTCATCTTACCTGTTCCTCTATCCAGCCGCGCGCTTCGTAATGGCGCCCGGCTTCTGTAATGGCGCTCGGCATGACAGCCGGGTGCCCAGTGCGCATGAGCGAGAAGCACTTGCACTTTGTGATTGGTCCGGCGGCTTCTGGGATCTGTCATGTGTCCCAGGTGCCGCCTTACCATTCACAAAAAGCACCGCTTCTTGCGCATGCGCACTTGGCACCCGGCTGTCATGCCCAGTGCCCACACTACAGAAGCCGGAAGACAGCGCGCCGCTGGATAGAGGAACAGGTAAGATGAAAGAACAACTCCGCGGAAGTGGGTGCGGGTACCTGTCAAATTCAGGTACCCGCTCCCCCCCCTCCCCAAAGGTCAGCAGTCATCTCTATAAGGTCCCGCTGCAGAGCCGAGCGGCCGGCCGGCCCGGTATTCTGACACGGCGGCGGTGGAAATACCGGACCGGCCGCTCCATATTTGCTCCATAAGACGCACTGACATTTTCCCCCCTTTTTTTGGGGGAAAAAAGTGCGTCTTATGGAGCAAAAATACGGTATATATTTTTTTTATATTAACTGATTTGTTTGTTGTTTTTTTTTTTACCAAAAATATAGCTGAATACATTTTTGTCCAAGATTTATGGAGAAAGATTACCGTATTTTCCGGCGTATAAGATGACCCCCAACTTTTCCTGTTAAAATATAGGGTTTGGGCTATACTCACCGTATAAGACTACCCCTCTTCCAACGCACACCAAATAAAAATTAAAAAACATCAGATTTGATTTCAATATGGTATGGTATATCAATATGGTATTCCAATGATGGGGCACGATTCCTCGCTCTGACACCAATAGTGGGGCACGATTCCTCGCTCTGACACCAATGATGGGGCACGATTCCTCTCACTGACACCAATGATGGGGCACGATTCCTCCCACTGACACCAATGATGGGGCACGATTCCTCCCATTGACACCAATGATGGGGCACTATTCCTCCCACTGACACCAATGATGGGGCACTATTCCTCCCCATCATTAGTATCTGTGTGTGAGGAATAGTGTCCCGTCATTGGTGTCAGTGGGAGGAATAGCACCCGGTGGTTGGTGTCAGTGGGAGGCATAGCGCCCCGTCGTTGGTGTCAGTGGGGGGGGGGTGGAATAGTGCCCCGTCGTTGGTGTCAGTGGGATGGGGAGGAATAGTGCCCCGTCGTTGGTGTCAGTGGGATGGGGAGGAAAAGTGCCCCGTCGTTGGTGTCAGAGGGATGGGGATGAATAGTACCCCATCGTTGGTGTCAGTGGGGGAAGGAATAGTGTTCCATCATTGGTATCAGTGGTAGGAATAGTGCCCCATCGTTGGTGTCAGTGGGGGGGGGGGAATAGTTCCCTATCAATGTCAGTGGGGAGGAGGAATAGTGCCCCATCATTAGTATCAGTGACACCAATGATGGGGCACTGACACCAATGACACTTGCTGACCCCTGTTCCAGCATGGTGCTGTTGCAGCCAGCATACATGGTTGCAGCATCACCATCTGCACGGCACACTTACCGGCTGCTCCCTCACTTGATTTTTGCGGGGCTGCTCGGCTCCGCCCCCTCGCCGGTGATTAGCCGCCTGTGTGACTTTCCTGAGCTACAGTTCTGGTGCCCAATCACCGGTGAGGAGGCGGAGCCGAGCAGCCACACTGAATGACTGAGCAGCCGCGCTTCCTGGACTGGATCGTCGTGGGACTGGAGCAAGGTAAGAAACAGCAGCCCCCTGCCCGCCCCTGTACTTAGTGTCCCTTCTGTTGGAAGGGGGGCAGCAGCGGCACTGCGCCACCCCCCTAAAAAGTGCCGCCCTGACACCGGCTCGGAAGTGTCAGCACACCATATACTGGCGTATAAGACGACCCCCGACTTTTGAGAAGATTTTCATGGGTTAAAAAGTCGTCATACGCCGGAAAATACGGTATTTATTTGCAAAATTTTATAAGAAAAACACTAATTTCAAAATTTTTGGTCTTTTTTCATTTATATAGTAAAATAAAATTCCCAGTGGTGAATAAATACCACCAAAATAAAGTTTTATCTGTCTCAAAAGAATGCTAAAAACTTCATTTGGGTACAGTGTTTCATGACCGCGCAATTGTCGTTCATATTGTGACAGCGCTGAAAGCTGAAAATTGGCCTGGACAGGAAGGGGGTGAAAGTGTTCCAGACTTGAAGTGGTTAACCTCCCAATGGTTATCCTGAGTGTGGCTTGGGGTTAATTTTCAGTACTAAAAGCGGTAACCCAGAGCCACACTCAGGATTACACCGTAGTGTAACTTACATTGTCCCTGCAATCCACTGATGTCCTCCCACTGTATCCTCCGGCTGATGTCCTCCCACTGTATCCTCCGGCTGATGTCCTCCCACTGTATCCTCCGGCTGATGTCCTCCCACTGTATCCTCCGGCTGATGTCCTCCCACTGTGTCCTCCGGCTGATGTCCTCCCACTGTGTCCTCCGGCTGATGTCCTCCCACTGTGTCCTCCGGCTCATGTCCTCCCACTGTGTCCTCCGGCTCATGTCCTCCCACTGTGTCCTCCGGCTGATGTCCTCCGGCTCATGTCCTCCCACTGTGTCCTCCGGCTCATGTCCTCCCACTGTATCCTCCGACTGATGTCCTCCCACTGTGTCCTCCGGCTCATGTCCTCCCACTGTGTCCTCCGGCTGATGTCCTCCCACTGTGTCCTCCGGCTCATGTCCTCCCACTGTGTCCTCCGGCTCATGTCCTCCCACTGTGTCCTCCGGCTCATGTCCTCCCACTGTATCCTCCGACTGATGTCCTCCCACTGTGTCCTCCGGCTCATGTCCTCCCACTGTGTCCTCCGGCTCATGTCCTCCCACTGTGTCCTCCGGCTCATGTCCTCCCACTGTGTCCTCCGGCTCATGTCCTCCCACTGTGTCCTCCGGCTCATGTCCTCCCACTGTGTCCTCCGGCTCATGTCCTCCCACTGTGTCCTCCGGCTCATGTCCTCCCACTGTGTCCTCCGGCTCATGTCCTCCCACTGTGTCCTCCGGCTCATGTCCTCCCACTGTGTCCTCCGGCTCATGTCCTCCCACTGTGTCCTCCGGCTGATGCCAGCATCCATCTTCTGGGTTCCCTTCTCTGAAAGTGGTGCAGGGGGTGCGGAACTGGTGGGAGATTCAAAAAAATAACATGACATGCACACAATACATTGTAATCTGTTAGGATTACATTACTGTATCAAACCATTCCATCTAAGTTTTGTCCCGAGTGCTTTGTCCTGTGCCATGCCTGCACTTTTACCGTTCTTTCTGCCTGGAAACTTGAGAACGTCCATGGCATCCAAAAAGTGTCCTTTTTTAGGTCAAAAGCGGTTTTAGACCAGCTAGAAAATGACAGTGAATTAGAATCACTTGCAGAATTGAGCGATAGTGATTCGTGGGATATTCGTCATCAGATGAAATTTCCATGTAAAACAATGTACCACTTTGACATTCAAAAATATTGACACAATCAGACCACCAGGGAGGTTAATAAGGTAAAATACACACCTTATTACACCTGATTACTCCAGCAGGTTTCCTACCCAGTATGTGACTTGTCCTGTAAAATTGCTCCTCTTCGTCACTCATCTTTTCATGACCTCTCTGACATTGTCATGTATACCGTAGGACCAGGGGAGGACTGACCATTTGGAAACTTGGGCACTGCCCGAGGGCCCGGGGTCAGTAGGGGGCCCCATGAGATGCCCCTGGTACCTTTTCACAGGCTTTTTTGAGTTTGGGCAAGGACACAGGAGCCCCATGATCCTCTATTGCCCGGGGGCCCCATGAGTTGTCAGTCCCCCCCCCCTGCGTAGGACATATAGCAGCAGTGGAAGACAGCAGAATAGAGTGCCCCCCCCCAGACTAAAGGATCAATGAATCCTTGCAAGCTTAGGCTGATGGACAATGTATCATGTATATATTATAGTATTTTTTAATTCGGAATGTCAGCCTATTGACTATAAGGCACTTCCACTGGGGCTGGGATTAATGCTCTCTATAAATCATTACAGAAATCTGTAAGTAATTATATAAACAACTGATAATAGCATAGTGTTTTGTATGGGAAAACCATCCACATGTATCAAACAGCATTCTCATCATAATGCTTCCATTTTCTGCTGCAGAATGACAAGAGCCCTAGTCAGATTACAGACTGAAGTGTTGGAACAATTAACAACTAATTACTACTCTAAGACAAGTGATTGTTATAATTTGTCTGGATGACACGGTATTGGTTCTATTGTTAGATTTTTATTTTTATTTCCACTTTTACTAACACAATGACACACTCGGTATAAGGTACTGCAAATATGAATCTCTACGAGTTATTGTGCTATGAAGCATCAAGTACAAGTTCTCTGCTGGGGCAATGGACAGACACTTCCTTTGTGAGATAATCTTAGCTTTTCGTATAACACAAACCAGATTGTATCCATTCTTTTTAAGTGCTTCTTCCACTCACTAACCACAGAGCACAAACAAATGTCAAGAACAGGATATAATCAGATTTAGTGCCAGTTAGAGCGTTGATCCTTAAAATTAAAACATCAAAGCCGTAGATTCTCTGTCCACAATGGCTCCTTTTTTGTGTTAAGTTTTTAAAGAAATAATCTCTAGTCAGACATAAGGGCCCTAGCCAATATTGGAAGTGTTTTATATTAGATATTTTCATTTGTGTTTTACGGTTAAAAACGGCAAACAACTTTTTTTTAAAGGATAAAGGGGATGTACTGCATAGTCTTGTCTATGTAAAGGAGTCTGCTGCGTGTTAATGATATTGAAATGTATTATTGTTCTAAAAACCTTGATTCTAAGTACAATTTGTATGTTGCAATTGTACAGTGCATTCATTAAGTATTCAGACCCCCTTCACTTATTTCGGTTTTATGTTGCAGCCTGAACCTACAGATGGTTTAACCACTTGAGCTCCAGAGGATTTACCCCCCTTAATGACCAGGCCTCTTTTTGTTACTCGGCGCTGCACTAATTCAACTGATAATTGCGCGGTCATGCAATGCTGCACCCAAACGAAATTTACATCCTTTTTTTTCACACAAATAGAGCTTTCTTTTGGTGGTATTTGATCATCTGTGCGCTTTTTATTTTTCACGCTATAAACAAAAAAGGCCAAAAATTTTTGAAGAAAAACAATATTTTTTACTTTCAGCTATAAAAAATATATAGTAAACTCAAAGTTAGTTATAAATTTAGGCCAAAATGTATTCTGCTCTATGTTTTTGGTAAAAAAAATCCCAATGAGTGTATATTGATTGCTTTGTGTGAAAGTTATAGCGTCTACAAACTATGGTATAAATACTGCAATTTACGCCATTTTCTGCTATACCGCACTGAGCTAGTTTAACGGGCAATTGCGCGGTCATGCAATACGGTACATAAATGAAATTTACATTTTTTCCCACAAATTGAGCTTTCTTTTGGTGGTATTTGATTGCCTGTGCGTTTTTTTATTTTTTGCGCTATAAAAAAAAAGGCTGACAATTTTGAGGGAAAAAAAACATTTTGGACTTTTTGCTATAAAACATGTCCAGTAAAAAAATGCAAAAATCAAATTTCTGCCAAAATGCATTCTGCGACATGTCTTTGCTAAAAAAAAAAAAAAAAAAAAAAAATACGCATAAATTAATTGGTTTACATGAAAGTTATAGCGTTTACAAATGGCGGGAAAGATACTGGGATTTTTAGTTTTTTTTTTTTTATACTAATGGCGGCGATCAGCGACTTATGGCAGCGACCAGCGACTTATGGCGGGACTGCGGCGGACATTCTGACATTGGGGGTACTGACTTAGGGTCACTGACATCCCCAAAAACACTGATACAGTGATCAGTGCAAAAAAAAAAAACACTGACACTGTACTAATGGCACTGGGGAGGAAGGGGTTAACTTTATTTTGCAGGGAAGGGTTATCTGTGTGAGAGGGAGTGTTTTACTAGGGGGCGAAGGTGTGTGCTGCACGGGACACCGCTGATCGAGAGAGAGAAACTCTTCTTTCTCGATCAGCTCGTACTCGAGCTGTCAGGGAAGTGACAGCACAGCTACTGCAGCTGTGCTCTCTGTCACTGTTTGCCGCCGATTCGCAGGAAACAGCTGGTAAGGACCGGCTGTGACCCGGCGACTGACATCCGCGGCGGTGATCGGTGGGACAGATAGGGCGGCGGCGCGCCTCACGCGCGCCCCCTATCTGTTTACAAAACACGTTTTTAAAATGTGGTTTTGCCTGCCCGTGCCGCCCTGCCGCCATATTTCTACAGTGGCAGGGTGGCAAGTGGTTAAATAATTTTTTTTTCCCCGTTTAATCTTCACTCATTACCCTATAATGACAAAGCAAAAACAGAATTTTAGAAATGCCTGTGAATTTATTGAAAATAAAAAATTGAAATATCACATTGGCAAAAGTATTCAGACCCTTAGCAACGACACTTTGAAAAGCTTGAAAAACTTTTTTTTGCAAACGCCAAGCAAGCTTTCATACGTTTCTGCTGGGGAGAGGCTTCACTCTAGCCATAAATCCCAAATCAGTGGAGGGCTGCAGTGATGATTGTCCTTCTTCTGGAACTTTGTCCCCATCTCTACACAGGATCTCTGGAGCTCAGTCAGAATGACCATCGAGTTCTTGGTCACCTCTCTTACTAAGGTTCTTCTCCCCTGATTGCTCAGTTTGGCTAGGTGACCAGCTCTTGCGAGAGTCCTGGTTGTGCCAAACTTCTTCCATTTGAGAATTCTGGAGGCCACTGTGCCCTTGAGAACCTTCAGTGCAGCAGATTTTTTTTTTAGCCTTTCTCAGATCTGTGCCTTGCAATAATCCTGTCTCTGTGCTCTGCAGGCAGTTCCTTTTTGACTTCATGGTTTTTGCTCTGATACAGTATGCATTGTCAGCTGTAATGCCGTTTTTATAGAGGCGCGCACCCTTCCAAATCATATCCAATCAATTTCATTTACCAGAGGTGGACTTCAATCAAGGTGTAGAAACATCTCAGCAATGATCAAGAGAAATGTGAGGCACCTGAGCTAAATTTCAAGTATTGTTGTAAAGGGTCTGAATACTTATACCAATGTGATATTTCCGTTTTTTTTTATTTTTAATAAATTGAGACATTTCTAAAATTCTGTTTTTGTTTTGACATTATAGGGTACTGGGTGTAGATTAATGAGAATTAATCTAAACAACTGTAATAGACTGCAAAATAACAAAACTGAAAAAGTGAAGAGGGTCTGAATGCACTGTATAAGTACCTGGAGCAGCCATATTCGGTCATTACAAATTGTGGTGGTTTATGTAAGGATTTATTCTACTTATAAAGGGCGTGTCCCTTTCCCTTAGATGAAATATTACAGTGCCTCCAGCCATTAAAATACGGCAAATATTTAGTAAACCAATAATTTGGACACCTTGATGATTTGATCACCACTTATTATTATACCTTGAATTCTTTTAGCCAGTATGATTTCGTACCATACACACAAAATTTGCCTTATAATAGATAAATATAAAAATTTATTTATGTACAAAAATTATATATATATTAACACAAAACGCAAAAGACTGGTGATAAATGAATATTGATACACACAATCAAAGATATACCCTACCAATGTAATACACAATAATAATGTTTCTAAATAATTAAATCAATATAACAATTTCTAAATGATACTGATTAAAATTTAAATTTATTAATAACTAATAATTTCGAGTATCTCAAAGGTTATTTTCTCTCATTACGTGGCCATAGCAATGGAAGAATATATTCTCTAAATTATACTCTGATTATTAATATTTAATAAATTATGAAATATGAAAAATTTATAATATGACACCAAACAATTTTAACAGTAATACAGGATCTCTCTACATATATATAACTATCCAATATAGTTGTGATACACTAAGGTAATTCTATGACTCTACACAACAGAGAAAATAGACAATGCAAAATTAAATGGACAGTCTCACCACACCCGGAATTCAGACTATGAAACTCTCACGTGGATTCAGCTGGCAATGGAACGCCTTTAGAATGATGTCACAGGGCAAGTGATAGATATTTAGTATGGGAGAATGTAGGAAGTTAGGAGTACAGAGATTTAGCAATTTAGTAAAGGTTTGGAAGTTTGAAAGGATGGAAGAGGGGTTATAGAGAGGTCTCTTCAGATGTCTTCCGATTTTCTTCTAATGAGGTCTTTCTTCAGTCAGGTTTTTTCTTTTGATCAGTTTTTTTTTTTTTTTAAATGTGCATGGGCTTTTTATACCAACTAAACCATTGTTCTAAGATACCCTCCCACCAGGCTTCTTGATTGGCTAGTTGAGAAATGTATGTACATAAGCTATTTCTCACCTATCCGCCAGGTGGTGATCTTGTACCATAGAACAATTTGAGTATTGATGATGACTCATACCTCGGGTGGAACTCAATGTAATTTTTAGGTATTAAATATACGTCTTATCCAGATATATAGTTGATCATAGCTATAGTGTTCTAAATAAGAACCATGGAATATATGTGTATATTCAGTTATTCCTCCCTGAAATACAAGCTTGTGTGAAAGCATCTATTTCCTGATAAGACATACAACTGATGCTACCTCACAATATATCTTACTTTTCATCATCTCAATACTCAAATTAGTGATATACAATTCCCATTGCTGAATATTTTGTGGTGTGTGAAACATATTCTTTATAACATCTATAGATACTATGCTTTTCAGTAATATCTTTATGGTTAAATATATTCAATTCTTAGCTTTAAAATGTCCTGAATTTAACTTCTGTTTCAGAATTAAACATTCCCATAGGTAGTAAAAGACTCTCTGTTTGCCTGGCTCTTGTATTGGAGTCAGAGTAAACAACCATTAATACTTTCAACCTTGGTGGATAATAGCATATTGTGATAGTTTGAGAGGTCTGTTAGTTCATTACACTCCACAGGATTTTGAGTAAACTTTTGACCAGTGAATTTCCCGTCTCATCATTGTCTATTAGATGTGATAACTCAGTATTTGAAAGTCTAATATCTCATCTGGCTGTCTGTTTAACTTTTGTATATGCATTCTTCCCGACCCCAATATACAAATAGTATTTGTTGACAGTCCAAACAATCTATTGTCTTGTAAAAGAATTCACTTCACTCATTATGTCCATTTCTTAACTAGAGTCCTTCGAGGGTTCAACCAAGACAAATTAACCCTTAACATCCGGCTATGCTGAGTTGCTGTTATATAGGATTATGCCTTGATAAAATCATGTTTTTGAGATGTAAATTCAAAAGGTCCACAACAAAATGTAGGTACCACTTCCTACTCTAAAAAGTTGCATAGTGGTTGTGTTTTACTTCTTTTTCATATTGCAAATCTGTGAATCAAGGACTCCATATTTGACACTCACTAAACACATCTTTCTCACCGATTGTTATGAAACAGAGTAATTCCACTAAGCCACCAAGAGCTCCCTCCAGTGGCTTATCTTCAAATCTTTTTATATTTAACACAATAACAAAATATGGAAGAACAAGCCTGTAAAATTATAAGTCATACCAAAAATGAATTTCAAGTATTATTGCAGCAATACTTTACTTTTTTTAAGTCTGCTGTAAGGTTTTTATTGCATTTAAATATAAAGCACAATCAATCAGGGGTCGTGGTGCTCTGGTAAGTACATTTTTCACTTGTACACTTGAGCACCGGGGGGGGGAAGGAGAATTTCACCAGGAGGTTCTATTTGTTTCATTAAGGGGTGTCACTGGTACTTTTTACATTGGTTTATCTGGATTGAATTACCCAAGGCCCAAGCACATGATTTTTTGAATGGTATTATCAGTTGCACTTTATTTCAGTTTTTTTTTTTCATTTACAATTGTATTTGTGTATGATGAACACTGCTTATTTTTTTTCACAATAAAGATTTATTAAGTTGTAAGGTTTTACTATAAATCTGTGTACAGTAAAGTATCATTACATATATGAAAATAATAAGTAACAATACAATTGGTGAGGGGTATAACAACAATATCAATAGAATGTATAAGACTGTCAATGACTTGCAATTTGTAATAGACAGAAAATGTAATGTATTAGCAAAAAAAAAAAAAATTAAAGTAAGCTAATCGGAAGATAGTTAATGTTAATACATAATTTTAGATACTAAAATAAAAACTAGGTGGGATATATGTGCATTACGATTGATGCACACTTTTCATTTGAAATGTATACTGATTTGGTTACTTAACCCTTTGAGGACCAAGGGACGTATTTGTCCCATGTTTTTAATTACCGTATTTGCCGGCGTATAAGACGACTTTTTGACCCTTGAAAATCTTCTCAAAAGTCGGGGGTCGTCTTATACGCCGGTACACATGTTAGGGGGGCTGCGGCATTAAGTACAGGGGTTTGCAGGGGCTGATGTCTCTTACCTGGATCCAGTCCCACGACGATCCGGTCCAGGAAGCGCGGCGTCTCCTTCAGTTCAGCCACTGGATGTTCGTGCGGCTGCTCGGCTCCGCCTCCTCACCGGTGATTGGCCGCCAGAACTGTAGCTCAGGAAAGGCACACAGGCGGCCAATCACCGGCGAGGGGGCGGAGCCGAGCGGCCCCGCAAAAATTGAGTGCCGGAGCAGCAGGTAAGTGTTCTGTGTAGAGGTGCTGCTGCAACCACATATGCTGGCTGCAGCAGCACCATACGAGAACAGGGTCAGCAAGTCTCAGTGGGAGGAATAGTGCCCCATCATTGGTGTCACTGATACCAATGATGGGGCACTATTCCTCCCACTGATACCAATGATGGGGCACTATTCCTCCCACTGATACCAATGATGGGGCACTATTCCTCCCACTGATACCAACGATGGGGCACTATTCCTCCCACTGGTGTGCATTGGAAGAGGGGTAGTCTTATACGGCGAGTATAGCCCAAACACTACATTTTAGCAGGAAAAGTAGGGGGGTCGTCTTATACGCCCAGTCGTCTTATACGCCGGCAAATACGGTACGTGTATCATCTGATTAAGAACTTAAAACTTTTAGTTTTTTTTTGGTTTGAGTCAAAATATTAGTTCTTATCAACAAACAACAAATGGAACTAGCTTTTTGCCAATTATTTCATGAAATGGCTTAGTTATAGCAACTGAAGTGTATGAACATTAAAAACAAAAAAATAGATTCTTTTGGCGTTCCAAAATCTTACGGTCCTCAAAGGGTTAAATGATGTTTTGAGCTTAGAGCTGCTTCCTATGCACAAGGTCTTACACACAAGATTTTTAATCTATATTCCCACTTTGACTGTTCTCTTGGAATTCTTGGAAATGAATCATTCAGCTTCTATCTGAAGTGTATTGGCTTCTTTCACAGAATATGTACAGAGAATTCATTTAGCAATTAAATATCATATCTGTCATTATCTTACTTTGATTATCTTGTGTTTATGCAGTTATTTTACTTTATCTTCTTTTGAGAACTCTGGCAACCTTGCATCAGAATGCAGCGATTCCATAAAGTAACAAGAATACTGTATATCACATAATCAATATATGCACTTTGATGAAACCCTGTGATGAATGGCAAAGACTAGAGTAACAGCTAACAATGACAAACAGTCACTTTCAGGAGGTATTTTGTATAAACTGTAGGATGGCTTTAAAGATAGACAGATACTCTGTGTCCTTCGTCTGAAATGGTTACAGATCATTGCACTTGTTAGCATTTCAATGGAAGGGGTTCCCATATGTGATAAGAATCCAACAAGTTACTGAGATCGCTAATGCTCAACTGAAATATCAAATTTATATCATATTTTAAAATGAGGAACATAGAAGAGTTTCTGTATTCAAGATGCTAAATGATCATTTCCGATTGCTTGCTTTTTATTATTTTCATATCACAGTTCAATGTGCAGTATTATTGATGCAATCACCATATTTCTTATAATAAAACTAATTATTACAGTGAATACTGGGTATGGATGTCCTCATTGACAGAAAAGAACTTTCATTTGAGAAAAGGACAATGTGTGGCTGGACGAGACCCAATGCCATGGATGGGTGTAATTTAGGTCCTAAGGAAGGCAAATATTCATAGAAAACTAAAAGCAGTCTGAACTTGAGCACTGAAAAGTAATCTCTAAAACAAAGGAGATATTAGTAGTCAGCCACCTTTTTTGTGCCTGCTCTTAGGCAGCAGTTTGTTTCCAATAGCCAACGTGGATAATAGATTTACTTTACTTAGTGATGCAATGGCCCAGAGTAGACAGTGGCACCCTCAACCTCACTCTGCACACAGATTTTCCAACTTGTGGGACAATGATCTAAGGCTACGTTCACACTAGCCTTGTGTGCAGGCGGCAGAGAGGCATTTGGGAAGCGTATTTACGCCTCTGCCTCTGCCAATTCTGCACATTACAGCACATGGTGCTGTTCTAACGGGAGCGTTTGCGTTGCGTCGCGGCAAAACGGACGCCTCTGGTCGAGTCAGGAAGCTTTGAAGCCTCCTATTCTCGTCTATGGTGCCGCTCCGCAAACGCCCGGCCGGCGTTTGCGGTGCGGTTGCGACACGGTTGCGGAGCGGTAACACCACTCAAACTGTATTATAGGCGTTTGTGGGGCGTTATTAACGCTCGGCAAATGCCTAGCAACCGCCACTAAACCGCGCATGCGGCGTTTGTGGAGCGTTTCCCGAGCGTTAAAAAACGCTCCGCAAACGCCAGACGAACGCTTGCCAAACACTATAGGGGCATTTGGCAAGCGTTGGTAAAACAGCCAAGTGTGAACGAGCCCCAAGTCCCAGCAGACCATGCACACCAACAATAGCTGCCATCATATGTTTGCTTGGAAAAATACACCTTTTACAGTATCTGCAGTAACAATTTTTTACCAAATGTCTGCAACCTTCACTACCACACAGTAAAGTAACATACACTATGGTAATATACTTCTTAGAGGCAAGGATTCATTAGGTTATTATTTAGGCCAGGGATGTCCAAACTTTTTTCAAAGAGGGCCAGATTGGATGAAGTGAACATGGTGGAGGGCCGAACATTTTTCCGAACATTCTTTGAACCATTACAATTAAATGCAAATAAATTATTTTATGCCAAGTTAATTGCAAACGACATACTTTTCATTTCATAACATTAAGATCAACTGACAGCTGAGTTTTCACAATGTATTGAAAATAAATTTTAAAAAAACTTACCTGCACTAATGTGAAGGGTGAAAAAGGTAGCTGGAGCTGAAGTCTCTGCTCGGCAGCCGGGAGGGGAAGAGAAACACACTTCACGCTGGAAGCCCGGCCCTGACGTCACCGCCCTCTGTCGCTCCCAGCGCGGCGCAGTCACGCATGCGCACTGCTCTCAAGCAGAAGACTGCCACAGAAGGGAGGGCCATGCGACAGCCGCATTTACACAGACCAGGGAGAACGCGCCGCAGTCAGGCATGCGCACTGCCCTCTGCTCTCAAGCAGAAGACTGTCTGCCATAGCAGGGAGGGCCGTGGGAGGGCCACATTACACAGAGCAGGGAGGGCTGTTGGAGGGCCGTATTAAACCTACTCCCGGGCCATAAATGGCCTGCGGGCCGGACTTTGGACATGCCTGATTTAGGCCTTTAGACAATCAACTTAAACATTTTAAAATATTTAATGAATAAAGGTGCATGAAAAACATATATATTACAAAGTGGACAATTGCGACAGTAAATTAAAAGTATTCAAATAAAAAAATAACAAAGTTTGCCTGATCTTTGGGTCCAGAAGAGTCCAATTCTCTGCAGTGTACTTTGTGTATAGTTTTAATGAAAGATCGAGAGCTCCCAAGCTGCATATGCAACCATCTTTTCTGTCCCTGAGAAGTACAGTTATAGAAATGATAAACAATCAAAGGACTTGAGTGTGCTAAGAGGTGTAAAAGATTTTTATTATAGTTTAGAACACACGTCTACAATGCCAAAGGTCCTAAATGCATCAATATTTTCAGATGGCCATATTTTACAGAACTAAATCACTCTTTGATGGAAATCAGAAATGATATGGATTTAGGTAAGCCTTCCTCAGAAGAGGTAATGTATCCGCTGTCTGAGGTGTTTGGTATCTAAGCGATCGATAATTTCTTATACATTCAGATAGATGCATGACGTGAATGTAGCACTATCATATATCAGGATTCAGCTAAGAGCCAAGTATGATATTTACTGAGTCCTCTTAAGCTCTGTTTAAGGTTCTATGGCACGGCATGACAATTTTATGAAGGTGCTTAATTATAATGTTTATGATAGCTAATAGGCCTTGTTCTATTGGAATCACAGCCAGAATTGCTTGACTATGCCTGCAATTGCAGAATCAAAGCAAAACATATGACATGCTTGTGGTGTCCATATTTCTCGGCACCCCAAATGCTGTGCAATTTTGCTGTATTTGCCATGCAACAAAATGCACAAAAACCATGGCAAAACAGGCAACAACAAATGTGCCTGGCTTAGTGCCAGAATTTGGTACAATGGCTTTTTTGGTGCATTATTGGTGTGGATGGAGGTCCATTCAAAATGAATGATGCCACTCCAAAAACATGCCACAAAAATGTGCAAAGAAGTGTGATGCAGCAGCATAGCTCAGGTGTCACTCAGATATGAATGGGGCCTTGGAGCTCTGGTTTCACAGACTTCTGCGACACTAGGTCTGGGCCTTCTCAAGGATGATACGACTAGAATGTTGTAATGTGATCAGGGGTGGACTGACAATTCATGGGGCCCCCGGGCAATAGGGGATCATAGGGCCCCTGTGTCCTTGCCCACACTCAAAACACACCCAAATAAGCACAATAAAACGAGCACTGACCCTGGGACCTCAGGCAGTGCTCGAATGGTCAGTCCGCACCTGAATGTGATATGATAGCCTGCTTCATGTCTCAAGCTGGGGGGAGTTCTATGAGATGTCTCACAGATGAGATTTTTTAATTGAATAGTCTATCGCTGACTTGTGCATTTTTGAGAAAAGAGAGTGTGGTGTATTTAGTACAATACCCATTCTCCGTACTGCGTTTGGGGTTCATCAGAATTCATTCTTGTCACAATAGATAGGCAAATGTGTTCACTCAGAAAGGAACTATAATTAGCAATGTCCATGTGCTGCATATAGACTCTGGTGGTGGACTCTAGTAGTGAACTATGCATGCCTCCTGTGAAGAGCACTAAAAGTGTGAGGATCTTCAGTGGGAAAACATGGTCTTCGTTATCAGATATTAACTTTCTGAGTCTATATATACACTCACCGGCCACTTTATTAGGTACACCTGTTCAATTTCTTGGTAACACAAATTGCTAACCAGCCAATCACGTAGTAGCAATTCAATGCATTTAGGCATCTAGACGTGGTGAAGATGACTTGCTGATCTACTGGTATTTTAATACACAACCATCTCAAGGGTTTATAGAGGATACTCCAAAAAATAAAAAATATCAAATGAGCAGCAGTTGTGTGGATGAAAATGCCTTGTTTGATGTCAGAGGAGAATGGGCAGACTGGTGCAAGATGATAGGCAACATGTCAACATGGACCAAAATCTCTAAGACCCCGGTCGCACTTGGTGCAACTTGGCATGCGATTTGCATACCATACGACTTGAAAATCGCATGCCAAGTTACACCCTATTGTCCACAATTAAAGCGGTCATATCGGAGCAGTTCCGACTTGGTCGGAGCCGCACCGATTTTTCTAAAGTAGTACATGCACTACTTTTGGTGAGATTTACATAGACGTCTGTGTCAGATGCCTTGCAAATCACACCTGAAATCGGCATGTCCCCTGACTTTGAAATCATGTAACTTCACTGTAAAGTCACACGATTTCAAAGTCGGGCTTGATGTGACCAGGGTGTAAGGAACATTTCCAACATCCTGTTCAATTTATGCCACAAAGAATCAAGGCTGTTCTAAAGGCAAAAGGGGGTTCAACCCAGTATTAGCAAGATGTACCTAATAAAGTGGCTGGTGAGTGTATGTCAATCTATGTTCTTTATACTCACATATGATCATGAGCTATAGATTGAATTATTCTAGTAGAAAGTTTAAGAAGCAGAGATTGTTTCTCTGCTGAGATTATACTCGATAGGGTGAAGAGGTGGTCAGGAAGCATCTTGTGAGGAAATGACCACTTCTCTGAATCAAGAGATCCATCTAGGGCCAGCTTAAGGATGCTCCCTAGAAGATTCCCCCTTGGATCTGTATTGGACATGCCCAACTGGAAGGAAGACCCAGGTCAGACCTAAATGGGATTATTCTTTCAAATGCCTGGGGGCATCAAGGGATGCCTTACAGTCCTGGTCAAATGGAAGTCTAGACTGATCCCCCTAGACTTCTTCCATAACAACATTTACAATATTGGCATAAAATTGTATGGATGAATAACCTTAGCACTTATCAATTCCAAATGTGTATATAAATCAAAAGCAAAAAAGTGCAGCCAAAAATACATATTAACCATGTATACGTATAACATCTGAAAGCTCCTAAAACTGCACCATTTTAATTTTAAAGAAAATTAAGAAAGTAAAGAAAACTAGAAAAAAAAAAACAAGAACTTGAGCACAAAATAACATTTTGATCTTTCTACAAAACTTAGGTGACTATTTTTAGCATACAGTTCCAAGCCTCCCTTGAATAACCCATATACAAAACAATTCTTCATAAAGAAGCCATATGTAGTCAAACTGAAAACTAATTTGGATGTTCATCAGTCATGCTGAGCAACCAGATTGCAGTGCATGTGTGCTGCTTCAGATCCAGCATCTAGAATTATAGTACAGCACATTTATTTGTTACATAGACTTAGTAGCTGATGTAAAATAAGTTTTATGGCATCTACTAGTTCTCTATAGCAAAAAGTGTGTTGTACTATTTCTGGTCATGGCTTGGAAGATTATGAAAAGTTTTCTCCGGAATTTTGATAATAATTTGTATGACAGTAGCAAGGACCCGTTCGTGCTATGCTGGGGCTCAAACAGCTTGCTTTACTAAAGGCAAAAAAACAGTTGCACCAGAGCTTAGTAAATGAGGTAAAGCTTCACTTTGCAAAGAATATCACGTACAGGGAACATGAAAACAGCACTTTTGCTTGCACATGATTGGATGATGGAAGTCAGCAGAGTTTATACTCATTTACTAAGCTCTGGAGCAACTGCTCTTGCAAAGTGTACAGTCTTATTGCCTTTAGTTAATTCACTCCAAAGTTTCAATGTCAGCCAATGCAAATGAAGGGATGGATGCTGCTCAACTGACCGCAGGAGTCAAATGCTGAGGAATGGCCTCAGCCACTGTTCTGGCCATGCCCGCCGGGGCTTGGTCACAGAGGCCTCTGTGACTAAGCCCCGGTGAGTGGGGAAAAACACATCAGAGGGTGTGGCCAGAATGGCGGCTGAGGCCATTCCTCAACATTGGACTCCTGGGGTCCGTTGAGCAGGGTCCATCCCTTCATTTGCATTGGCTGACACTGGAATTGCTCTGACTTATGCTCCCCTCTTCTCACTTACTGGTGGGGTGATCATTTTCCTTCCATTCATAGCTTGGAGTGGTGCCATAAGGTATACTTTACCACTCCAAAGTTTCCTTCCAAAGTTCCACCCAGAGTAATGGCACCACACATTTCCCAATCGTTCTCATCATTAAAGCAGAATGCCATCGACAAATGTCAAGATAAAAATGAATAGCCCATGAATAGAAATAAATAAAAAAGCTGACTTTTGATGCAATATTTTAGCTTCAGTCCAGAAATCTCCCCAGCAATTATTTTATTTGTTGCTGTGTATTCGTAATATGTTCACCCACATCATTTTAGTACCTTGCTCCAGCCTGTTATCAGACTGTGAAAGGAGAAGCAGCACAGTGATGAGCTTAAAGTGGAGTTCTAGTTGAAAAAAAAAGTCAGCAGCTACAAAAACTGTAGCTGCTGACTTTTTAAATACAGACACTTACCTGTTCCTCGGTGCAGCGGTGTCCTCAACCACAGCTGGTTTCACTGGTCATCTTCTCTTCCAGGCCCGACATCTTCAGTGTGGGCACCCGGCTGTGACAGCTTGTGGCTTCACAGCCCGGTGCACAAGTAGCGCTGCACTTTGTGAATGGTCCTGTAGTCTTCTGGGACCTGTTACATGTCCCAGAAGACTAAGGGGAGGGGAGGACAACTTCCGCCTTAGGCGATCACAGCAGAAGTGAGAGCAGGTACCTGTCAAATTTGGGTACCCGCTCCCCAAAGGTGCCAGTCCTTAACCATTTCCATACCGGGCAATTTTACACCTTCCTGCCCAGGCCAGTTTTCAGGTTTCAGCGCTCTCACACTTTGAATGACAATTGCGCGGTCATACAACATTGTACCCAAACTAAAATTTTAACATTTTCTTCACACAACTAGAGCTTTCTTTTGGTGGTATTTAATCACCGCTGGGGTTTTTATTTTTTGCTAAATTAACAAAAAAAAAAAAACATTTTGAAAAAAACACGTTTTTCTTTGTTTCTGTTATAAAAGTTTACAAATAAATAATTGTTCTTCATAAATTTAGGCCGAGATGTATTCTGCTACATGTCTTTGGTGAAAATAACCCAAATTAGGATGTATTTTTTGGTTTGTAGGAAAGTTATAGAGTTCACAAACTATGAGATATATCTGAATATTGATCAATCCTGAAGTACTGACAGCCAATCTAATTTCTTGAGGTCCAAGAATGTCAGAACAGTACAGAGATCCTCCAAATGACCCCTTTTGCAAAGTAGACAGTCCGACGTACTTCATAAGAGGCATGGCGAGTTTTTTGAAGTTGTGTTTTTTTTGTCATAATTTTTCGGAAAATGAAAAAATGAAGAAAAATATTTTCACTATTTTTTTTTTTTACATACTGTCACCAGTGCAGTACAGCGTCATCATATAACTGGCATAGCGGTGAACAGGGACACTGACTGGTGACAGTGTGAAAAAAAAAAATATATATTTTTTTTATTTTATTTTTTAATTTTTTATTACATTTTTTTTTATTTTTTAAAGATTTTCTTTCATATTTTACTATGACCAAAGTAGTACAATGTTACCATAGTGATCGGTCACATGGTACCGGCAACGGGGCCGGTATTCAGATCTGTCATCGGCCGTGTCCGAGGTATACGGCCGGTGATAGATTGCGCCGCTGCGTGGCTCTGCAACCTTGCGAACTGTGCATGTGCGGGAGGACGCCAAATGGCGTATACCCCGGAAAGCTACAGAATTTTTGCGCCCGCCAAACGGCTATAGGCCGGGCGGCTAATGGTTAATGGGGAGTGAGGGACAAAGGCTTAAAGTAGAACTTCCCCTTTTTTGGTGGCTCTCCGCTTTAACTTTGTTACTGTTTACTTTTCCTATCAGCATGTTTCTTCTCAGAACATGAACTGTTTGGCTTCTTGCATAACTTCTTCTATTCACACTACAGCTCTGCAATACAGGAGCTGCAAGAGATTGATTTTATGTCAAATTCAATGACTAAGACTGTTTGCATAGCTGACATAAACATTAACGCCGCATGCAGGATAAACTAGAATTCATTAACCGCTTCCAGCTGACAGGGGTCACATATGAGTATCTGTTTTTCTGTATGCGCCGCACAGTGCAGCACAGAGACTAGGGCCTCCCAGTTCTGGGTCACCTGATCACTGTGATAGCCCCTGATTGGCTTTTACAATGATCAGTCACCCCTACGTTTTCTGAAAGAGAGAGGCTAGATCAAGATTTGAGGTCTAGGTCAGTGCCAGTGTTTGGGTCAAGTAAGGGTGAAAAGTCATGGTCAGTATATTTTGGCAAGGGTTTTTTTTTAAATTAGTATGTGTCAGTGTGTTTTAGGTAGGATACAAAAAAATGCAAAATGCGCACTGTTGTTTCTGGACCCTACTACAAGCACAAAGAACAACTGACACACACGTATGTGGTATTGTTGCAATTGTGGGGAGCAGGAAAATGTATTTCGGGTTGTTCTATGATAGTAGCAAGAAATATACAGCTAAATTTAAAAAAATATGTTTTGAGCCAGTTGGTAATAAAAATGAAATCAAAATATATCTATAACCAACAAATGAGAGCCCAATTTTTATCCTAAAAAAAAACGTATAATCCACTTGGATACACAAAGTAGTTGTGATTTAATATATACAGTTTTACTAACACATGTCAAAGTTGCAAAATTGTGCTTATGCATTAACATTTTTGTTTACCCTTAGGCACAAAGGGGTTAATCTAACTGCCTTATTCCTTGTATTGTTTTTAGTAAAGGTATTCCAACAGCTGTGCTTTTATTTACAAACAGATTCAGCACTCACCAGAAACATCAGATCCATAAATCTGAAGGTCTATAAACACTTGTGTTTACAGTCTCCCCATACTATTTTTCTTACTCCCAACTCTTTTTTTCACTCCTGAACTCCACACCAGAAAAGACCGATGAGATTACAGTTTGTTTACTCAGGGATTTCCACCTCATTCTCATCATCCTCAGGAAAGCTTTTTCCAGTATATAGGGGAAGAACTTTATACACGGCAAGGGCGGACTGACAACTCATGGGCCCCCCGGGCAATAGGGAATCATGGGGCCCCTCTGTCCTTACCCAAACTCAAAAAAGCCTATGAAAAAGGTACCAGGGGCATTTCATGGGGCCCCCTACTAACCCCGGGCCCTCGGGCAGTGCCCGAGTTTCCAAAGGGTCAGTCTGCCCCGATACACGGTCATTGAGTTCAAAACATGAAATCAGCATATCTTAACTGTCTAGTAAAACAGACTAACAGCTGTTACAAACCCCAGCTCAAGGATGCCTGATGTGTTCCATCAACTGACTTTATCAGAGGCACTGTGCTGGCAAAACCACCACTATATATTTAGCAAGCACATTGCTTCTGAAGAAGCCATTCAATGAAACACATTAGGCATGCTAACGCTAGCATTTTAATTATATATTTGGTGGATTGATTTAACCAGAGGCACTGTGATAGCTACACAACAACTAGATATTTAGTCTACATAGTACCTCAGATAAAAGTAAATCAACAAAACACTTGAGACATGCTGGAATTGTTTTTTAACATTTACAGGTGTTTTGTGATTGGCAAAAGAAAAAGTATTAATTTACTAAAAGCAAATAGGCTATGCACTTTGACACCAATTTGTGCCGCCTTTCTAATCTAGTATTTACAATAGTTATTATTTTTATTTCCTAAAGCACAAAGAACAATTTTAATGAAGAAAGGCTGTTTGAAATATAGAAGAGAGGAGGGAGAGAGAGGTGCGCCAGACTAAATGTAGTAAGAAGGTAACAGTTTATTGCACACAAGTATAAAAACTCACAAGATGTGGGTGTATATCAGGTAATAAAAGGAAGGACGTCATCCGGGTTGGATATCTGGAGCGGATGGCTGAGGTACCAGGGGCCAAGGCTCCCGTAGTGGCTGGCGCTCCTTGGCAGGTCCCAAGGGAGGAGTGAGGAGGGCAGATAAGTATCTATCTAGGGAGTCGTGGTGCAGGAAGGAACTGGACCTCCTAGGCAGGTGTGCCTGGCCTCTCACCCCAACAAGGGTTAGGTCACGTCTACACAGAGCGAGCCTGGAACACAGCCAAAATGGCCACCGGACGGAAGTGACGTCAAGTCGTAGCATGGAGCCGTAGGAAGGGGCGGTGACGCATTTCAAGGCAAACAGCCTTTTCATCAGATCTAATTGGCCACTGGAATAAGCCATTAAAATAAAGAATGGAGGGGGCGTGGAGCGGCTGTATGGGCGGGGCTATGGATCGCCGATCTGGGAGTTGATATTTGGATGATACAGAGTGATAAATATAAACAGCAATATTACTAAAGATGGAAAGCTGCAGTATGAGGAGCATGGGGGGAGAATGATTGTGGTAAAAACAGTGTTTGTGCAGTGTACAGAATTTAATATATATATATATATATATATATATACTGTACATAAATTTCATTGCAGTGTATGGAATCATTGGGCTTATATAGACACACATCGTAGAGAAACGAAAAGGATAAAAAAAGATAAAAGAAATAGCAAAACCAAATTATAAAAGAAGTAAATTTAAAAAAAATGGAAAAAATATGAATATTTAATGTGAAAAAAAATTATATATATATATTATGGATTAATTCTAGAAAAATATATATGTATGTGTATATATGTGCCCATAAGATACATTATATTGCATATAAGACATTAGGAAACAAATAATAATTAATAGAAAATCAATAAACACATTATAAAAACTAAATATAAAATCAAACAATGGGTGAAACAACCGAAATAATAACACTTAAGAACTAAACACATGGCCATGAATGATGTGATTCATGGGGTACAACCATAAAGATCAATTGGCGATAAAACAGGACAGGGGAGAAGAGAGGAGGGGGGGGCTAAGAAGGCTGGTCTGGGAAGGTAATACCCATGACATTGGAGGTGAATGTGTTCTCAAGAGATCCCAGTCTCACCACGGGATGAGAAAAGGTATGAGATGGTAGAATGTGGAAGCACCTGAATGGTATAGGGGAGGTGGGGGGAACAGATGAAACATGGTTATGAACTAAATGAGCGCACATATAAATGTAAAGCTCTAAAAAGACTTTTAAATGGTAAAAATGGATAAGGACCTAGGTAGTATGGAGTGCAAAAAAAGGTGGCAGAGAATACATGTATTGGGAGGTAAGGTGTTAGATGATGGTATGTATTTCATTTTCCTCATTAAGGCCCCTAGGGGCAAGGGTGTCCAGAGTGAAGATCCAATAAGTCTCCTGTTGGCATAGTAGTTTGAAGCGTTCAGCTTGGGAGAGGTGGTCGGATTTTGCCTCGATGACCCATACCTGCAGGTTAGTAGGGGATTTAGAATTAAACTCTGAGAAGTGGCGAGGTACACTGTGTTTAGTGATACCATTATCCACTAGCCTGCGGTGCTCCCCAAATCTTTTTTCCAGGGTTCTAATAGTGCGACCCACATATAGTAGGCAGCAGGGGCAGGACAGGCAATATACTACATATGTGGAGGAACAATTGTGAGGCTTCAATGGGGTAAGTTTTACCATTGGCTATAAAATTCCGTTGTCCATGCTTAACATGGGCACAGGTCAGACAGAGTGGTTTGTTACAGTGGAACATCCCTATGAGCGGGATAAGGACCAGTCTATTATTGGTGTTGGGGGATTTAAGGGGAGGGATTTTGCTTGGAGCAATTTTGTTTTTGATATTAGTCTCTCTTCTAGACACAAATGTTGGGGTTGGTGGCATAACCGATTTTAGGTGTGGGTCTTGATGTAGGATAGGCCAGTGTTTCTTAATGATTCCATTTGATAGTGTTTGGAGTGGAAATGCGTTATGAAGCGGATGTGGTTGCTGTCATATAGTTATTTGGGTGGGGGGGGGGTATAGTATCGGATAGGTAAGTAAGGTAGGCTTGGTCCACTAGGTCAGCGGGATAACCTTTGTCAGCAAATTTTTGTTTATTTAAGTTCAATGCTTTGGGCTTTGTAGTCCTTTAGTAGGGTACAGTTGCTTTAGAGCCTGCAGAATTGTTCTTTTGGCATGTTTTTAAGCCACCTGAGATGGTGGCAGCTGGTGTAGTGAAGAAAGGAGTTGCCGGCAGTTGGTTTATTGTAGTTTTTTTGCTATAATTAAGGAACCTGGCTTAATTCCAAGTCAAGGAAACTGAGTGAGGTAGGGTCCGTGACATGGGAGAAGGAAAGACTGAATGGGTTGGTGTTGCAGTGGTGGATGAAGGGTGGGAGAGACGTGGTGGGGCTGTCCCAAATGATGATGATATAGTCTATGTACCGGCCATAGAACACTAGATGGGCAGCAAAAGGATTGTTATTCCAGATAAAACGGTCTTCCCACAGACCCATGGTTAGGTTAGCCTAGCTAGGTGCAAAGTTGGCGCCCATAGCTGTGCCTGTTTTTTGTAAGTAAAAATTCTCATTGAATTGGAAATAATTTCATGTTGGAGGCAGAATTTTGTGGCAGTGAGGATGAAGTTGCATTGGTTGGGATGAATTGATGGGTCTGAGGATAAGGAGTGTAGGACAGCCTCTAATGCTACTTCATGGGTGATGGAGGTGTATAGAGAGCTCACGTCAAGTGAGACCCAGATGTAAGATTGTTCCCAGGAGTTTGCTTTGAGCACTTCCAGTAGCTGTACACCATCCCGGATGTAGGAGGGGAGTGACTGGGCCAGAGGTTGGAGGAAGCTATCTATATAAAGTGAATAGCTGGTGGTAATGCTCTCCATGGCTGCGACTATGGGGCGACCGGGCAGGTGGTTGAGATCTTTGTGGATTTAGGGAGATGGTAAATGTAGGGTGTTTTTATATATGTCCCTCCTGAAGAAAGAGGCTTCTGATTTTGAAAGAATTCCTTCTTGGGTGGCCGCTTTAATGATGTTAGATTCTATAATGAATTTGGGGAGAGGGTCCGAGGTTAGTTTTTGGTAGGTGTTATTGTCAGAGAGAAGGCGATTGGCTTCATTAAAATAATCCATTTTATCTTGGATAACTATCCCTCCACCCTTATCTGCCATTTTGATAATAATGTTTTGGTTATTGCTAAGGGTTTTGAGGGCTAGAGATTCAGAGTGGTCAAGGTTTGATTTGTGTTTAGTACTTTTTGAGCAAAGAGTTTTCAGGTCAGAGTGAACCATTTGAAAAAAGGTCTCTATGTAAGGACCTTTTGTTATAGGTGGGGTTGAATGTGGATGGAGGTTTGAGGTTAGTGTGTCTAATGCAGGGGGAACCTGTAAGATGTTGCGACAGAAGAGAAGTGTCATCGTGGTCTCCGTCGTCCCAAAGATCCATTAGTAGGTCAAGGGCCAGGGGATCAGTGGAGTGGTCTAGGTCCTCGGTTGTGTCACTGTCGAGGGTGATGATGTTACACTTAGTCTGGCGCACCTCTCTCTCTATTCTCTCCATACAGAGTTCCGGTTTACTCTAGAGGGTGCAACCTCATGACAATGTTATACACTGCAGCTATTCTTAACTAACCCCCCTCTTGCCCATAACTACCTAAGCTGCAAGACCCCTCCATCCCCAGAACTATAAAGCTGCAGGACCCCCACTGTACATCTCATACCACCTCCACTATAACTTATTCTCCCCCCCCCCCCCGGTCTTGCGGAGAATTCCATATATTCTCCTACAACTGAACTGCCTCCATCTCCTCAAGACTTTATGAATTTTACATCCACTACTACCTCTCTTGCACCAATACGCACTTCTGTCTGTTTGAAATATAGATTGAAACAATAGATGAAGAAAAACAAAGTATGTAGGAGTCACAATTTGTTCTTTAAACCTTGTGGTTGTGTGGTGGATCTCCACTTGCCCCTCCATGTGGCCTGCATGGATGGCAACAGATGCCAGCTCCATGTGACTTGCTATTGTTTTATTGAATTATTACATATATACAGATGTGAGTTTATTTGAGTATCAGCCTATTATGAGTATTTATATACTATGTAGCTACAAATTTTTGTTTGATATATTTACTTTTGTATGTTATATTTTAGAATAGATATACCCATTCTCTTCCCTGAAGAAGGAAATAATTTCCTAAATATGTTGGCATCCAATTGAGGACTACACCTTAACTGACCAAGCTACACCATTGTAGGCAGTTTTTTGGTGTATTTCTATGTAATAGGATATATGCATAATTACATAGTGTTATGCCATGTGATCACTTGGGTGTAATTATGAAATTGTTTTAATGGACCCAAGGGTCTCTCTTTTTATGATGCTTTTGTAATAAAGAATGGCATCTACTGGGGGGCGTGGTCTGCCGCGATCCGGAATGGCCGCTTAAGCCAGGAGCTCCCGCCGGCCGAAGACTTCTCTCTCTTCTGCACTGAGGATCGGGTGAGGCAGGGGCGCATAATCATGGGGAAAACGGACCGGAACACACCCGGTTCCCGTTCCCATTCCCCACGGGTCCCTAATCAGCCGCAATCGCGGCATATACAGGAGCTGTTCCACTCCCAGCAGAGGGACAGGGCCCAAGCAGCTTCCCCCTCCCCCCCCCCTCCTTCCTCTTCCACGGCAGCCTGTGCTCAAAGCAGTGACACTGAGCATGTCACAGACACAGTCCCGCAGCATGACCTCTCCTCTGACTCCCAGGCATTATCCCTCAGAGATCTTCATGCGGTGGCTGCAGACATTAAAGTCACACTCACCACCGCCCTCAGTGACCTGCGAGAGGATTTACTTTCCTTGGGCACAAGGCTGGAGGGAGTGGAACTTGTTAGCCGCAATAATGCAGACGCCATAGCAGAAATACAGCAGACAACAGTCTCACACGCATCACATATCCGTGAATTCTACAGACAAATAGAGGATTTGGATAACCGTGGACGCAGACATAACATTAGACTCCGTGGTTTGCCAGAATCTGTGGAACCGAACGACATCTCTACAACGGTTGTGGCGATCTTTAATGACCTACTAGGTCGCCCGCCGGCCACGCCTATAGAGTTAGAACGGGCACACAGAGCACTCCGTCCCAGGGGTAGAGATTCTGATCCCCCAAGAGATGTAATATGTTGCCTAGTCAGCTTCCCACTAAAAGAGGACATCCTCAGGCGCGCCAGGGACAGAAGGCGCCTCTTATATCAGGGGTCAGAAATACATTTATTCCAGGATCTCTCCAATCTTACTCTGCAACAAAGACGGGAACTTCGCCCCCTATTGGATGCACTCCGTTCACATAACATATCATATAGGTGGCGTTTCCCATTTTGTCTTTCCGCACAGGCGCAGGGGCGCACAGCCTACCTGCGAGTTCCGGAGGATCTGCCTAATTTCTGCACTTCCCTAGATATCCCACTAATCGACCTCCCCGATTGGTACAGCAATATGCGTCTCCCAGGTGTTCCGGAATCCGGACCGACGCCAAGTGATATGGAATGGCAGGGCCCTGGCTCTCGCCGACGCAGATTGGTCCCCGCAACCCCGCCGAGACTTCCAGCCAGTGGCTCTACCAGCATCACCATCCCGACGGCCTCTCCTGCACATCGGAGGCCTCGATTAGAGACCCTTCTCTAAGCTCTGTCCTGATTTTCTTAATCTACTGTACATTACCACTGGTTTCACTGCTCAGGATCCGTTCAGCCACTCTTCAGACTCTGTCTGCAAAATCCTATGTTCCATTTCGCCTTACCTATGGAGCTTTCTGATCTATCATCCTGGGGTCTTCCCTCCATCTGATCTGGACTGGACTCAATGGTACTCTTGCACACAGGCGGCCCTATGCACCTGGGGCCACTGAGCTCTCATCCCTACGATTCTTGACCCTTACAGATTGTTTGGCACAGAACGTTCCAATAAGCTCCTCCCTTCTACCCGCCCATTTTTTGCACCACCACTGTCGCTCTGCAACGGGACTTTCGGGTCTACAACCAATGTATTGCCCAACTTCCTCCATGACACCTCTTGCAGGTCTATTGCCATCTAGAGACTCCGGGTAGACTCCGGAGGGCTCCGATCCTCCTACATCTCCTGCACATCTGATTCCGAGCCTACCCTGGGGACCTCCGAGGATCTCGGGTTTGCCACGGAAGGACTTTATGTCCCCCCGCACACATCGTATTCAACTCGCCTTCCACCGTTTCCAGAAGACCGAGTTCGGAGAGGATGATGAGAAGTCCTCAGCATCAGTTATCCTTTTCACGTACTCAGATGAGCGGGTTGCTGAGTTTGGATTGGGATGGGTGGGGGACGGACTTGGGACCATTGCTTATAAATTTTTTTTTTTTTTTTTCTCCATCACACTGTTATTGTGCACCTGTGAATGAGCATCACCTCAATAAGCTCTCCAGATGGAGACTCCTAGCAGAGATCGGTCTCTCCCATCCCGCTCTGTATCCTTTTCCGCCCTCTGCATACTAATGGAGTACCACTGATGAGGCTCCACTGTAGGTACTCTGTCTGTGCCTTCTTCTTCCCTCCCCACGCATTTCCTCCTATCTGATCTGAGGTGCTGCTCGATTCCGGAGGTACCTTGAGAGTCCAGGTCGGGGGGGGGGTCGTTATGTCATTTTAGCTGTTTTCAATTTAGTATATTGTGTTTTTTTTGATATGCGATATTTGAGCTGTATGGTTTTTTTTGCACATGTCATGCCTTACTGTTCCTCTGACAATAATTTATGACTTCATGTGTTGTGAGACACTGCCTGTTCTCTCCCTGAGGAGAGGGCGGTCTGACCGTTCTATGAAGCCATACCTTTGAGGACGACATTCCTAGTAGTTCCACCACGGTATACTCGTGACACCATATTTCCGCTCTAGCATTCCTACGTAGTGCTCTGTTCATATGTGTATCTCACAAACATTGATATGGCTTGCTGTCTGTCTCCCTTCCCTCCTAGCGCAGGCTACCGTTTTGTTCTTGGCCCCAATCTCTCGCTAAATCCTGAGCCATACGCCCTACCAGGTGAGGGTTGATACATCTCCCTCGCCGGCTGGGCGTAGTCCCTCTCTGTGCATGCCCTATCCTCGCCCTACCTCTCCATTCCCTGCACTTTTTGAGGTCTTCCGTACGGCGGGCTTTTTTTTTACACAGTAAGCTCGGAGAGCTTTTACTGACTCTTGCCGGCTGTTTTTACTTCCTCCTTTCTCTTTTCTGTTACCCCTTAACCCTTAACCCCCCCCCATCTTCTCTTCCTTTCTCTTCTCCCCATTTTTCATATATCTAGGTGGATTAGCTGGTCTACTCCTCCCGCTGGTAGTTCTGTTTTTTTTTTTTTTTTTTCTTTCCTGTATCTACTCTCCTCCTCTCTCCTTTCTTATTTTCTTTTTCTTTCATTTATCTCTTTCATTCCCCCCCCCCCTCAATCCTATTCCCATCCTCTTAGTACCCCGTGTTCCTTCTCCTTAGGTTGCTTTCATATACCTTTTTGGACATGTCTTCTTCCAAATCGTTGTCGGGACACTTATCCTTAAAAGTTCTATCTCTTAATGTGAGGGGTTTGAACACACCTGAAAAACGCTCCATTCTGCTCTCCTACTTACATAAACAAAGAGCGGATATCGTTTTTCTTCAGGAAACGCATTTTCGACAGGATGTCATTCCCAAGCTCTTTAACTCACGTTATCCGACAGTCTATCATGCCCCTAACCCTCATGCCAAATCAAAAGGTGTCGCCATCTTGATTGCGAAACATCTCCCTTTAACTGTCATGGAGTCGCTCCCTACTCAGAAGGTAGGTTCTTGTTTCTAAAAGGCACTTTTGCCAACAGACTTATTACACTGGCAAATCTATATGCGCCCAATACCAAGCAGGTTCCTTTCTTCCGCTCAATCACCACCTCTCTTTCTTCCTTTCAGTCGGGTGTGCTGATCTTGGGGGGAGACCTTAATGTCCCTTTATGCCCCTTACTGGATTCCTCCTCGGGCAGTTCATTTTTACCATACAAATCCCTAAGACAGATCCGCACACAACTTCAAGATTTACAACTTCACGATTCTTGGCGAATCCTACACCCGAACGTTAAAGATTATACGTTTTTTTCTCCACACAACAAGTACTCCAGAATTGACTACATTTTTCTCTCGCAAGTGGATCTGCCATTTCTTCATGACACCTCCATTGAACCAATGGTCCTCTCAGATCACCATCCCATAACCTTGACGTTGCGTTTTCCTGAAAAACACTCCCGCTCCAAGATTTGGAGATTGGACACACCTCTTCTTTCCGACCCAACGAACGAAGCCGAGATCCGCTCCCAATTGGTAGATTACTTCGCGACCAACCAGACTTCAGATATCTCCTCCTTGACGCAATGGGAGGCACATAAATGCGTAATTCGCGGGGTTCTCATAGCTATGGCTACGAAGCGTAAAAGGGAGAGACAAGCACATTTGCGACGACTTATGGAGCGCATCCAGTTTTTGGAAAGAGTTCACAAACACAGTCAAGCGGCTTCTACCTTGACTGAACTCACAAACACTCGCACGCAGCTTTTGACCGAACTGGGCAAGGTGGCTAAACGTAGATATGTCTTGTCTCAAAAATTATTTTATGAGTTTGCGAACAAAAGCGGGAGATTCCTCGCCAGATCCCTTCAAGCGAAAAAGTCGAGCTTAACAATCCACAAAATCAGGGGTCCAGACGGTTCTTTTGCCACCACTAATGCTGACATTGCTTCTCAATTTGAGCAGTATTATAAGGCATTATATAACCTCCCTCCGGAACGTCCCCCACCTGAAACCAACAAACTCAGAGCCACGGTGATCTCGGACTTTCTTCATCTTTATAGCCCTTCTGCACTTTCTGAGACATCCGCCCTGGAACTGGAGCAAAATATCACGGCAGAGGAACTGTCGCGGGCCGTCAAACAAATGAAGTCTGGTAAAAGCCCGGGCCCTGATGGCCTGTTTGCAGTATATTACCCGTCTTGTTTTTAACCGTCTTGTCCAACCCCTTCCTCTCGGCTTTCAACACTTTCTCTTCACTCCCTGTGCCGTGTCATCGCCTTCTAGAAGCGCACATCACTGTCATACCCAAAGGAGATAAGGATGCAACTTTGGTTTCCAATTATAGGCCCATCTCCCTTCTGAATGTAGACGTGAAACTTTATGCTAAAATTCTGGCCAACCGTCTCCTCCCCTTACTCCCTTCTTTGATTAACCTCGATCAAGTGGGTTTCATCCCTGGCAGGGAAGCGAGAGACAATACTATCAAGGCCCTCAACCTTATCCATTGGCTTCACACATCAAAGAATCCTGGGATCCTTCTTTCTTTGGACGCTGAGAAGGCCTTTGACAGAGTGTCCTGGGATTATTTGAGGGCAACCCTTCAGGCGATTGGTTTGAGAGAACACATGCTTAATTTCATCATGACCTTGTATTCTGGACCCACGGCACAGGTTCGGGTGAATGGCCATTTATCGAACCATTTCTCTCTCGGCAATGGCACGCGCCAGGGCTGCCCCCTTTCTCCTCTCCTCTTTGTGCTATCATTAGAGCCACTGCTGCGTAAACTCCGTTCCAACCCAGATATTAAGGGCGTTTCCGCATCGGCTCAAGAGTATAAACTCGCCGCCTATGCGGATGACATTTTGCTGTTTCTAACGGAACCTCGGACCACATTGCCCAATTTGCTTAAAGATTTCTCACTTTTTCAATACATGTCGAACCTTAGAATCAACCATTCAAAGTCATACTCCCTCAATGTCACCCTCCCTTCTGATGTAGTCTCATTTTGCCGATCGCAGTTCCCGTTTAGATGGGACAGTGAGACTCTCAATTACCTGGGCATTCAGCTTACGTGCGACCTCTCTGACCTTTACGTAAAAAACTTTATCCCAGCACTTAAATCCATTCAAGAAGATCTCACTAAATGGCATCGACCATGCTTTTCCTGGTTCGGCAAAGCTGCTATATTAAAAATGAACATTCTCCCCCGCCTCCTCTATTTATTTCAAACCTTACCTATCCAATTGCCACCCGCCTTTTTCGCTTCATGTAGGAGAATGTGCTCCTTCTTCCTTTGGAACCACAAGCGTCCGCGCATATCTTTCTGCCAATTGGTTCTCCCCAAATCCAGGGGTGGGATTGGGCTCCCAGACCTCAGGCAATATCATTGGGCCTGCCATCTTTTCAGAATTATAGATTGGAATATTCATTCAACTACCAAAGACTGGGTGCATCTCGAAAACTCCTTCTCTCCTTCTCCTATAGCTTCGATCCCGTGGCTCTTGACGAAACATACCCCCCAGGCCCTTCTCACTCATCCACTGATTGGTCCTACCTTGAGCATCTTCCGCTTGACATGCAAGTCGGCCTCCATCTCGGATGCCCCCAACCCTTTAAGCTCCCTTTGCTTAAACCCAGACTTCCCTCCGGGTGTGGGAGGCCTTCCTGTCGGAACATTGGCCGTATGACCAGGTGAAAGCGGAACACTTTTTTCATAAAGGCCAATTGAAATCCTACTCCTCTTTGGCGAGCACCATGAAGGATCGTACCTTCCCCTTTTGGGCCTACCTTCAAATCAGGCATTTTCTCACATCCTCTGCTCACCGCCACAAATGGATTCATCCTCTCACCCCCTTTGAATCAATTTGTTCTAAGGCTGAACCCCAGCGGCATCTAATCTCATCCATGTACCTCCTTCTCACCGGTGATGGGAATCCTAACTCGCTCCCCGCTTGCCGAGCTTGGAGGAGAGACCTTGATATAGATTTTTCTTCCTCAGATTGGGACCAAATTTTTACATACTCCCACAAATGTTCGCTGAATGTATCGACCCAAGAAAACGGTTACAAGCTAGCTTCCCGTTGGTACATTATCCCTTCCAGAACTCATCGTTTTAACCCTTCTCTACCCAATAATTGTTGGAGATGTGGAGCACCTGATGGGTCCCTTCTCCATATTTGGTGGTCCTGTCCTATCGTCCTGCCCTTCTGGCAGGAAGTCCACTGTATAACCTCGTCAGTGTCCACTTTACCTCTCGATTTCTCCCCGGCCCAATTTCTCCTCCACCATACACCGCTCCCCAAACGTCTATACTTCCGATCGTTAGCTATGCATATGATTAATTCTGCTAGACTCTGTCTTCCTGTGCTTTGGAGATCTACTCAACCCCCCTCAATAAAAGATTGGTTCACTCGTCTAGGAAGAATTGCAGAGATGGAGGAGCTGATTGCTTCCTCCCAAGATAACCCGACTAAATTCTCCCATACTTGGTCGTGTTGGATTCACTTCCGAACGACCCACGAATACCACTCCATCATGGGTCTTTCTACCTGACTCTGAGCCAGACCTGTGGCTTTGTATTACACTCTGTATCGTATTGACTCCTCGACCCTTGCTAGGCTGTCGATAACACTTTCCTATTATATCCCTTTCACTGATCAGGTAGTGAGACACTCCTTTTCCCTGGTGCCCGATTGTCTGCTTTATGTCTCTATCCCCTAGGGGATGAGCACACCAGCCCTGTCCTGGAGCTTCCACCTATATGACATGTCTATCCATACCGCCCCCCCCCCCCCCCCTTAGTCTCCTTCCCCTTTGACCCTTACCCCCCCCCCTTTTTTTTTTTTTTTTTTCTTCTACACTTTTTTTCTTCCTTCTTTGGCTTTCCAGCTTCTCACCATTTTTTATTTTTTATTTTCTCCCGACTCCTTCCTCATTGTGCCCTGTACCTGCCATTACTGTCTTTGCTGTTTTTCACATCTTCTCCACTTCATTTTTTCCTTTTTTTTTTTTTTTCCTCTACACATACGTTTATTCCTCTGTCCATAGGCAACCTAATCTCACACCCGGATTACACTTGCACATGTGCCTCTCCCATTCCACGAAGTTATTTTCATATGCGTTGGCTACCTTTGAGTGGTACCTTTGCTGCTCCTCATGGATAACACCGAGCTTTCTATATTTTCGCAACTTCTTCCTTGCACCAGAAGCCCAGCACCTTTAGCTTTATCCCCTTCCCCCCTACTCTGCTACTCTACGATAAAAGATATATGGGGGTGCAAATAAATGATCCTGCTCGTTTGGTGATATTTTGTACGCTATGTGGTGATCATGATTGGTGTTTGCCTTTTTTTTTTGCTGTGTTCTCGTGTTTTTCTTTCCAAGTTCGACTTCATTATTGTTACAGGTGACACGAGATGGTTTTATTCTTTTGTTCGCCTGCGTATTTCTTATTGTTTGGCATGTGCGATTTGTGTTTTACCGCGTTTTTCTTTGGCACATTGTATTACATTGTACAATTTATACCATTTATATGTTTTGAATTTTTCTCAATAAACTTTGTGGAACAAAAAAAAAAAAGATTGGCATCTACTTTTTAGACATTTTCTATTTGGGACTCTGCCTATGAAGTCCACGGGCGGGATTTTCCTTTTGCATTTTGTATTAGTTAATTTGAGATGTTGGCAGTACCCTGTATGTGACTATATCACTTAACTTGGCACTCCTGTGTCCTTTCAAAGTAAAGTAATTTAGAGCTATAATGGTGGCCAAGCAGCTTAAACCTATGGCTCCCAGGCAGTTCAGATCTCTAAATCAGATATATAGTAGGCTACCAGCCCAAATATATATTCGTTTACGTCCAATAGAAGAGGCTTGGGGGCAGGGGTGGACTGACAACTCATGGGGCCCTGTGTCCTTGCCCAAACTCAAAAAAGCCTATAAAAAAGGTACCAGGGCCATCTCATGGGGCCCCCTACTGACCCCGGACCCTCGGGCAGTGCCAGAGTTTTCAAATGGTCAGTCCGCCCCTGTTTGGGGGACTGGCTACTCAGAAGGGAAAAGCATAAAGTAAATAAAATTGCAATGAATGATACCCTAGTCAAAACTGAACATTACTGAGGTATCCTCTTTTCAAAGGTAATTTTTCAAGTTTTAGCTTTAAAATCTCACACACTCCAAGCACATAGCTAGATAAAAACTGATGGGAAGAGTTTTTTATTGCGGCAATCTATGGAAACCATTGTCTACAGAGATGTTTATATAGATATAACGGTTAGACAAAAAATTGGAAACACTACATGATTTGCAGGTGTGAAAGTGAAGAGATGTTTTATGTTGAAAGCGAAAGTGATGTAACATTCTTTTGCTTCTGCTGTGTGATGAGACACCTAACTAACAGGTAGGAAGCCTCACTTTTGTCATTCACTGCTTGCGCTGCTAGTAATACAGAGTCATACCAGAGATTACTGAGCTTCAAAAAGGGCAAATTGTTGGTACCACTTAGCTGGTGCCTCTGTGACTAAAGTTGCCAATTTATTTGCCATGTCGCAAAGTAAAGTATCAAAGATTATGATGACATATACAGTTTCCTTGAAAATGTCATCTGATAAGCATAAGTGCAATCGACATGGTCAATTGTCTGAAAGAGACAAAAGGACAGGACTGAGATTGAGCTCTGCAGTCACATTTGCAACAGTTGTTTTCTTATTCCAGGACACAGCAGCCATCAGCTTGTGCATATTTTGTTCAGCCAGCTGGCAAGGTGAAAGTGATGCAGCAGCTCCATAGCTTCTGATCACTTTCACAGCGCTGTCAGCATGGTGCCCCACCCTACTTCCGATGGCAATCCCCCTCCTCCCGTGATTCCATGGATCTCCGCTCTTACTGGAATCCAGGAACACAACCACCAGCTTGGGGAGGGAGGGAGATCGCTGTGAGACCGAGGCAAATCCATACCTTGATCCCACATTGAAACGTTGAATCTGGAAGTGATGTCACTTCGGGTTTCAGATGCGCCTTTTCCTGGCAAGTGCAGCCAGGGGACACATCTAACCAAGCCGATCTGTGCTTGATTAGATGTAACGTGCAGGAGAGGCATTGGGTTCTATTAGACCCATAACCCCTTGTGATATCAATCAAGTAAAAGTAAATTTAAAAAAAAAAAAGAAAAGCTATAAAATACATTAAAATTTGGAAAAAAATTTTCTTAACCCTTGTTGCCCCCAAAAATCTGTGCTAATGCAAACGCAAGCCCAAGGTGTGCACACGTGTATATATAAACCATGGTCTTACCGAATGAGTGACATATCGTTATGAACGTCAGAGTGAAAACAATTATTCTAGTACAAGAGCTCCTAGTTAACTCTAAAATGATGAGCTGTAAACCCTTTAAAGCATCACCTATAGTAATTTTTGGGCACTCTAGTTTTTGGCAATATCGCAGGTGGACACAATTGTAAGATATGGTATGTTTGTGTTTATCAAGCAGTTGAGCAAATATCATGTGACATAAATATTTGCAACTATCAAATTTTTATTTTACAGGGCCTCTGCTTTCAGAAAATATATAACGTTCTGGGGTTTTAAGTAATTTTATTGCCAAACTGAGATTTTAACATGCATGCGAAAAATAAAAAATTGTTCTGGAGCCGAACTGGTTAAGTATGAGTTTTATGTAAGTCAAATGTTTGTAACTCGGGACCTGCCTGTAATTTGTTGCATTAGTGATAGAGTTTAGGTAAGGTCTTCTAGATATCCCAAGACCCCATAAAAAAATATGGTAGGTGGTCTTGATTGCACCCCTATTTACACTGCTATAGGTCATTAGAGGTGGATGGCCTCTAAAGTACCACATAACACTATTGGCTGTTGTAACTGAACAATAACATTTTGATTCCAGGGTTTTTAAATTTAACCTACCTTTCACCTGGGCCCCAATGGAGGTCAGAAGCCTTCAGATTTTTCTTAGCACCAAAATAGCCCATTAAATAGAGTCTCCTGTCTGCTTTGAAGGAAATTTCACAACTCCCAATGAGCCACAATGCTTTTTTAGATTTGTAAATTGGAGGATAAATATTTAATCCGATTCTGTTATCAGGTACATAATTTTCCAGGTTTTGGATGGTACACTCCTTGAGGCTCAGAAAATGTGACTTAGTATCTTTTTCTGTCTTCTACAATGTATACAACAGGCAAAGCCCATTCCTTTTATTAGGGATGAGGTTCAGGTTCAATGCTACTAGATGCTACTGAAGTTCAGGGTCGTGTAAATATCAAATTGCAAACGTTAGCCCAAAAGGTTCACAGGTCCTCCAGCAGAAAAAAATAACTTCTAATATAGTGCATAGTCTTTGTCCCAAGTCACAATAATTTGATGGAATGCATAACCAGCGCCCTTTTGATTCCCTCCTTAGACTTCAAGGGAGTTTTAAACTTCGAGCAAGAATTCCAAAACTGGTCATGAATTGAACCCAGGCAGATTTGTTCATCCCTAAACAGCATCAATTCAATTTCATGATGAGAAGATCTGACTTTCAGGAGATCGAGAGCCAAACAATGATTTGTAGCTATTTTGATATTCAAACTCCATTTACCTAAAAAAAAATAAAAATTGTTCTGCATCCTATAATGTAAACCCTGCTGGAACATTGGTTCACATGGCCTCGACCAAAAGGGTGTAAGGGACTGATGTGTGGGATCAGCTTTAGGATTATCTTCTCTCTTTGATGTAACCAGAATCACATGACCAGTCACTAGAGTGGAGTCCTAAATTACAAAAAAAAAAATGTACCCATCCTATTTTACTATGTATTAGCTTAATGGAGCAGAGTTGTTGGATTAGCTAAATATTATTATCTCAGTATTATTCTATGTTAACCTGACACTAAACTCTGGTTTAAAAAAAATTCTAGTCAAATATGTATTCTTAACTCAAAAAATGACCTATTCCTCCTATTCTCCTCTAAATGTCCAAATTCCTTCTTTCTGCTGCTTACTTTCAGTTAGAGGGTCACTATGTTCATTCTCCATGGTTCCACTGTATGTAGGAACATAGCCATCCTTGATTGCTTCCAGATGGACTAGTGACTATTAACTATGGACTATGGGATTTGTAGTGTGCATAGAACAGTATATATGAACGCAACTAACATGCACTGCTCATTCCAAGCACATACAAGTGATGGGTAAAAGGAGAGGTTCAGGAGCTCATGGAGGAAAGACAAAAAGGCAGAAAAAGCAAAATGAGAACTGATTTAATGAAAAATAAATTACAGGGTTATTAAAGATTTTTTTTTCAGAATAAGGGTATTATTTAGTATTACTTTAACTCCTGGCAATTTATATTTTTTTAGGATTCGGATACAATGAGGGAGAGGTATCATTTCTGTCATCTGACCCCTTGAAAATGTTTGTTTTCTTTCACTTCCTCGTCCCTAAGATAAGAAATGGAGAGGGTGCTTGTCCCTATGGCACAAAGGTGCAGAAAGCTATAAAGATGGGGGGTGGTTGATTTACTAAAACCGGAAAGTGCAAAATCTGGAGCAGCTCTGCACTGAAACCAATCAGCTTCCACGTTTTGTCAAAGCTTAACCCCTTGGCGCTGGCGCTTACCGGCCCTTTAAGGGTTTCAGAGGCCTGGAGGCAGGGCAGGTTTTAGGGTCATGTGACCACTGTGAAACGTCATCACGCTGCACCATATTTTGCACTCTCCAGTTTTAGCAAATTAACCCCATTGTCAGAAGTTGTAAGGCTCAGAAATTGAGGGTTTAACCCTTTCTTGCTCTATCCACAATTGTTGGTTAGAAATGGTCTTTAGGGTTGTTCCCAATTAATATTTTTAATCATTGCATTGAAAAATTTAGTTTCTTAGCATAAGAGAACCACTAATCCCACTCTCCAAGAGTTGCTAATCGATGACCCAACTGATTTGCACCGTTATCTCGGCCTGAGACATTATCTAAGGGAGCACCAAAATGGCATGTTTTTAAAGGGTCATTGGGCAGGTAATACTAGTAAACTAAATTTACAATGATGAGGAAGCCCACGTTGCCATCTGGAATGATGGCTGAGTATACAGACCCCTCCACAGGCAGCTGCACCCAAAACAATCCATCAGCATGGAGAGAACACAATAAAAAAAATGCGGATCTTACTTATAAACCAAAATGGATTGAGCCTGGGTTCACATATGTGCGGTGCGGTATATCGTATGTGATTCACACAGGAACCACGCCGCATTCCTGTGCAAATTACATGCAATTTGTGTGCATTTTGTAGGGCTCTAGTTGCACCGCATCTGCACCAAAAATGTGCAGGACCTTTTTTTTTTGTGTCCACACTAGAATCAGGTAGCATGGATATTCACACCTATGCCATCCGATTCTGCACATCGCACCGCGTTTTGGGGACTGCTTTCGGGGTGTTGTTAACTTAACCCGCAGCGGTTAGCATGAACGGGGTGCAATTCTGATGTGGTGTAGAATTCGCACTGAAAACGCTGCAAATTCCACACCGCATCAGTGTGAACCAGGGCTGTGAGTATTAGTCTCCACTTTCTTTGTATGTGAGATTTTTTGCACTTGTTGAGCAAATTAAACAAAACAATTTAAAAAATATTTGTTCGGGGTTAAAGCACTTTAAAATCTGAATTTTGACTCGTCTCATTGGAATAAAGTAAAAAAAAAAGGAAAATCCCATGGAAGGACATATAGGGATAGGGTGATGGACTTCAATATCCAGAAGTTAAATAGCATATTTTTATTAAGAGTTATTCCATCCAGAATTGTTTAGCAAATGTACTGTCTAGTCAATGTGCTAAAAAAAAAGAGTAAAGCAATGGTTTGCTTTCAGATGGAATTGTATAACAAACTCTAGCTTGTCTATATGAGAAAAAGTGGATTTTTAATGGAACATGACTGTTGACTTTCTGTGGATTGCCTCCAGTCACCTCAAGGGAATCCAACCAATGTCTTGGTCTAAAGCCAGGACTAGGGAGGGAAAGAAAGAAAGAAAACAAATCAATTATTGAAAACAATCATTCTTTGTATTCTTGGGAAGTCAGGAAGCTGAAGACAGTGAATAGGATGTTTTTACTTGTTTACAAACAGATTTTTTGATACAGCATATATTCAATTAACTAAATTAGATGTCAGAAGAGGACATTGAAAACTAGGCTTGTAATTTCTAAGAGGTAAAATATAACTTTAGTATATCAATGCAACATAGATAATCTCATACAAGAACAGGGTAATTGTATTCAGTGATTTAGTTCCGATCACGTGCAGTGTGCTCTAACATTGCTTCATAAAGTGCAATTGTAGGCATCCTCATCACTGCACTGAAACCACGTTTTGGTTGTCATGTCAGTGTTCTGGAATTCATATACCATTATTACAGTACATAGCCTGTTACTGAAAAAAGTGGGAAACGCAATGAACATGTTTCCATGTTTAATACTAGAGATGAGCGAAGAAATGAAAAATTCGATTCGACTGATTCGGCGAATTCGTGGACAATATTCGATTCGAGTCGAATAAATTCGCTGTGAATTTAACTTAAAAAAGGGTGTTTCTAGGCTTCAGAGAGACTTAATATTAGTGCAGAACACTGTACCTTTAATTTAAATGCCCTTGGAGTCTGCTGGGGAAGAGAAATAATACTGTCAGTCAGTATGACATGCAGATGAGTGCCGTCGATCTTAGAATCACCGCACACTTCACTCATTTGGGCAGTCACGGGGCCAAAACCAGAGTGTGGAGCCACAGTGTGGCGGTGGAGGCAGCAGCAATGGGAGGCCATACAGCACCCTATGACAAAAATGGAAACCACCAGCAGTGTGAGGAGACCTGAAAGTGGCACATGGCAGAGTGTGGCGATAGAGACAGCAGCAATGGGAGGCCGTACAGGGACCCATGACACACTCTGGACCTGGCAGCAGCATGAGGAGGCGGTACAGGGGCCCATGACAGATTACGGGCCTGGCAGCAGCATGAGGAGTCGGTACAGGGGCCCATGGCAGATTATGGGCCTGGCAGCAGCAATGGGAGGCCGTACAGGGACCCATGACACACTCTGGACCTGGCAGCAGCATGGGGAGGCGGTACAGGGGCCCATGACAGATTACGGGCCTGGCAGCAGCATGAGGAGTCGGTACGGGGGCCCATGACACACTCTGGACCTGGCAGCAGCATGAGGAGGCGGTACAGGGGCGCATGACAGATTACGAGCCTGGCAGCAGCAACTTGGACAGGAGGACGTTCAGCTTCTGCACCGTCGGGTGCGTGCTCGCAAACTGTTGTCTCTTGGAAACGGATTCCAAGAAAGACTGCTGACGGAATCCGTGAAGAGGAGTAGCAGGAGAAGGAGCATCTGAACGAGCGGAATATGCCAACAAGCGACAACAGTGGCCCATGACAGATTACGGGCCTGGCAGCAGCATGAGGAGTCGGTACGGGGGCCCATGGCAGATTACGGGCCTGGCAGCAGCTATGGGAGGCCCGTAATCTGCCAGCACCCTATGACAAAAAATGGAACCCACCAGCAGTGTGAGGAGACCTGAAAGTGGCACATGGCAGAGTGTGGCGATGGAGACAGCAGCAATGGGAGGCCGTACAGGGACCCATGAGAGACTCTGGACCTGGCAGCAGCATGAGGAGGCGGTATAGGGGCCCATGGCAGATTAGGGGCCTGGCAGCAGCTATGGGAGGCCCGTAATCTGCCAGCACCCTATGACAAAAAATGGAACACACCAGCAGTGTGAGGAGACCTGAAAGTGGCACATGGCAGAGTGTGGCGATGGAGGCAGCAGCAATGGGAGGCCGTACAGGGACCCATGAGAGACTCTGGACTTGGCAGCAGCATGAGGAGGCGGTATAGGGGCCTATGGCAGATTAGGGGCCTGGCAGCAGCTATGGGAGGCCCGTAATCTGCCAGCACCCTATGACAAAAAATGGAACACACCAGCAGTGTGAGGAGACCTGAAAGTGGCACATGTTTGGGGCATGATTCATGGCGGATTTAGTCAGTTGTGTCAGGAACTGGTGGTTTGAAATCCAGACTAATCCACGCCTGATTCATTTTCACAAACGTGAGTCTCTCCACACTTTGGGTGGACAGTCGTGTCCTCCGCGGAGTTGCAATACCTCCTGCCGCACTAAACACGCGCTCCGATGCCACGCTACTGGCCGGGCATGACAGCCTTTCAAGGGCAAATTCAGCTAGTTGGGGCCAAAGGTCAAGTTTCGTTGCCCAGTAGTCAAGGGGATTGTCTACCTCGGTTGGCAGGGTGCTGTCCAAGTAGGCCTAAGCCTGTTGTTTGAGGTCCTGCTCCAGGTCCACCTGATGCTGCTGCTGCTGCTGCGGCTGGTTAGTAGTTTCCTCACTGCGCTGGTGAAGAAAGCTACTCATCATCGACTGCAGACTGAGGCAGCCGCTGCTGGTGGAGCTGCCACTGCTCCTACCACCCCACCCCTCCCCTGCTGCCATGGCAGCGGAACACGAGCGCACAGGGCCCACAGTGTCTGAGGATGGACGTTGGCGCAGACAGGCAGAGACCAGCTGACTACATAGGTGTTTTTTATAGTACGTTATTTTGGCCTCCCTCTCAGCAGGTGTGAAAAAGGCCACCATTTTTGAACGGTAGCGAGGGTCCAACAAGGTGGACAGCCAAAAGTCATCCCTCTGTCTGATGGTTATTATTCGGCTGTCGCTACGCAAGCAACCGAGCATGCTATGGGCCATTTGTGCCAAGGAATGCGAGGGACTCCCTGCCTCCATCTCCACAGCATACTGCCACGGTGCGTCTAGGTCCTCTGTCTCCTCTTCCTCCTCCTCTACCAGATGCTCCTGCTCCTCCACTCCTGTCCGCTGAGTGGAAAAACCACCCATTTCACTCAATAATTCCTGAGCACCAATGTCCTCCTCTACCTCCTCCTCTTCTTCCAGTCCTGCCCCCACAGGGGCCATGTGGCGTTGAGATCTGTGCGCCACGTCTACCGCACCCTGACCAGCCATTGTTAACAGCATTTGTTCCAGGACGTGCAACAGAGGAATGACGTCGTTCATCCCATAGTCCTGCCGACTCACGAATAGCGTGGCCTCCTCAAAGGGCCTGAGCAAGCGCAGGTGTCACGCATGAGCTGCCAATGGCTGACATCTAAGTTACACAGGGAGTACCTTTATCTGCTTTTAACATCAGGAAATCTGTGATGGCCTTTTGCTGTTCGTAAAGGCGGTCTAACATATGTAGGGTTGAATTCCACCTTGTTGCAACGTCACAGCATGAGGAGTCGGTATAGGGGCCCATGGCAGATTAGGGGCCTGGCAGCAGTTATGGGAGGCCCATAATCTGCCAGCACCCTATGACAAAAAATGGAACACACCAGCAGTGTGAGGAGACCTGAAAGTGGCACATGGCAGAGTGTGGCGATGGAGACAGCAGCAATGGGAGGCCGTACAGGGACCATGACAGACTCTGGACTTGGCAGCAGCATGAGGAGGCGGTATATAGGGGCCCATGGCAGATTAGGGGCCTGGCAGCAGCTATGTGAGGCCCGTAATCTGCCTGCACCCTATGTCAAAAAATTTAACACACCAGCAGTGTGAAGAGACCTGAAAGTGGCACATGGCAGCAGAGTGTGGCGATGGAGACAGCAGCAATGGGAGGCCGTACAGGGACCCATGAGAGACTCTGGACTTGGCAGCAGCATGAGGAGGCGGTATATAGGGGCCCATGGCAGATTAGGGGCCTGGCAGCAGCTATGTGAGGCCCGTAATCTGCCTGCACCCTATGTCAAAAAATTAAACACACCAGCAGTGTGAAGAGACCTGAAAGTGGCACATGGCAGCAGAGTGTGGCGATGGAGACAGCAGCAATGGGAGGCCGTACAGGGACCATGACAGACTCTGGACTTGGCAGCAGCATGAGGAGGCGGTATATAGGGGCCCATGGCAGATTAGGGGCCTGGCAGCAGCTATGTGAGGCCCGTAATCTGCCTGCACCCTATGTCAAAAAATTTAACACACCAGCAGTGTGAAGAGACCTGAAAGTGGCACATGGCAGCAGAGTGTGGCGATGGAGACAGCAGCAATGGGAGGCCGTACAGGGACCCATGAGAGACTCTAGACTTGGCAGCAGCATGAGGAGGCGGTATATAGGGGCCCATGGCAGATTAGGGGCCTGGCAGCAGCTATGTGAGGCCCGTAATCTGCCTGCACCCTATGTCAAAAAATTTAACACACCAGCAGTGTGAAGAGACCTGAAAGTGGCACATGGCAGCAGAGTGTGGCGATGGAGACAGCAGCAATGGGAGGCCGTACAGGGACCCATGAGAGACTCTGGACTTGGCAGCAGCATGAGGAGGCGGTATATAGGGGCCCATGGCAGATTAGGGGCCTGGCAGCAGCTATGTGAGGCCCGTAATCTGCCTGCACCCTATGTCAAAAAATTTAACACACCAGCAGTGTGAAGAGACCTGAAAGTGGCACATGGCAGCAGAGTGTGGCGATGGAGACAGCAGCAATGGGAGGCCGTACAGGGACCCATGACAGACTCTGGACTTGGCAGCAGCATGAGGAGGCGGTATATAGGGGCCCATGGCAGATTAGGGGCCTGGCAGCAGCTATGGGAGGCCCGTAATCTGCCAGCACCCTATGTCAAAAAATTCTACACACCAGCAGTGTGTGAGGAGACCTGAAAGTGGCACATGGCAGAGTGTGGCGATGGAGACAGCAGCAATGGGAGGCCGTACAGGGACCCATGACAGACTCTGGACTTGGCAGCAGCATGAGGAGGCGGTATATAGGGGCCCATGGCAGATTAGGGGCCTGGCAGCAGCTATGTGAGGCCCGTAATCTGCCAGCACCCTATGTCAAAAAATTCAACACACCAGCAGTGTGTGAGGAGACCTGAAAGTGGCACATGGCAGAGTGTGGCGATGGAGAAAGCAGCAATGGGAGGCCGTACAGGGACCCATGAGAGACTCTGGACCTGGCAGCAGCATGAGGAGGCGGTATATAGGGGCCTATGGCAGATTAGGGGCCTGGCAGCAGCTATGTGAGGCCCGTAATCTGCCTGCACCCTATGTCAAAAAATTAAACACACCAGCAGTGTGAAGAGACCTGAAAGTGGCACATGGCAGAGTGTGGCGATGGAGACAGCAGCAATGGGAGGCCGTACAGGGACCATGACAGACTCTGGACTTGGCAGCAGCATGAGGAGGCGGTATATAGGGGCCCATGGCAGATTAGGGGCCTGGCAGCAGCTATGTGAGGCCCGTAATCTGCCTGCACCCTATGTCAAAAAATTTAACACACCAGCAGTGTGAAGAGACCTGAAAGTGGCACATGGCAGCAGAGTGTGGCGATGGAGACAGCAGCAATGGGAGGCCGTACAGGGACCCATGAGAGACTCTGGACTTGGCAGCAGCATGAGGAGGCGGTATATAGGGGCCCATGGCAGATTAGGGGCCTGGCAGCAGCTATGTGAGGCCCGTAATCTGCCTGCACCCTATGTCAAAAAATTTAACACACCAGCAGTGTGAAGAGACCTGAAAGTGGCACATGGCAGCAGAGTGTGGCGATGGAGACAGCAGCAATGGGAGGCCGTACAGGGACCCATGAGAGACTCTGGACTTGGCAGCAGCATGAGGAGGCGGTATATAGGGGCCCATGGCAGATTAGGGGCCTGGCAGCAGCTATGTGAGGCCCGTAATCTGCCTGCACCCTATGTCAAAAAATTTAACACACCAGCAGTGTGAAGAGACCTGAAAGTGGCACATGGCAGCAGAGTGTGGCGATGGAGACAGCAGCAATGGGAGGCCGTACAGGGACCCATGAGAGACTCTGGACTTGGCAGCAGCATGAGGAGGCGGTATATAGGGGCCCATGGCAGATTAGGGGCCTGGCAGCAGCTATGTGAGGCCCGTAATCTGCCTGCACCCTATGTCAAAAAATTTAACACACCAGCAGTGTGAAGAGACCTGAAAGTGGCACATGGCAGCAGAGTGTGGCGATGGAGACAGCAGCAATGGGAGGCCGTACAGGGACCCATGAGAGACTCTGGACTTGGCAGCAGCATGAGGAGGCGGTATATAGGGGCCCATGGCAGATTAGGGGCCTGGCAGCAGCTATGTGAGGCCCGTAATCTGCCTGCACCCTATGTCAAAAAATTTAACACACCAGCAGTGTGAAGAGACCTGAAAGTGGCACATGGCAGCAGAGTGTGGCGATGGAGACAGCAGCAATGGGAGGCCGTACAGGGACCATGACAGACTCTGGACTTGGCAGCAGCATGAGGAGGCGGTATATAGGGGCCCATGGCAGATTAGGGGCCTGGCAGCAGCTATGTGAGGCCCGTAATCTGCCTGCACCCTATGTCAAAAAATTTAACACACCAGCAGTGTGAAGAGACCTGAAAGTGGCACATGGCAGCAGAGTGTGGCGATGGAGACAGCAGCAATGGGAGGCCGTACAGGGACCCATGAGAGACTCTGGACTTGGCAGCAGCATGAGGAGGCGGTATATAGGGGCCCATGGCAGATTAGGGGCCTGGCAGCAGCTATGTGAGGCCCGTAATCTGCCAGCACCCTATGTCAAAAAATTCAACACACCAGCAGTGTGAGGAGACCTGAAAGTGGCACATGGCAGCAGAGTGTGGCGATGGAGACAGCAGCAATGGGAGGCCGTACAGGGACCCATGAGAGACTCTGGACCTGGCAGCAGCAGGAGGAGGTGGTATATAGGGGCCTATGGCAGATTAGGGGCCTGGCAGCAGCTATAGGAGGCCCGTAATCTGCCAGCACCCTATGTCAAAAAATTCAACACACCAGCAGTGTGAGGAGACCTGAAAGTGGCACATGTTTGAGGCATGATTCATGGCGGATTTAGTCAGTTGTGTCAGGAACTGGTGGTTTGAAATCCAGACTAATCCACGCCTGATTCATTTTCACAAACGTGAGTCTCTCCACACTTTGGGTGGACAGTCGTGTCCTCCGCGGAGTTACAATACCTCCTGCCGCACTAAACACGCGCTCCGATGCCACGCTACTGGCCGGGCATGACAGCCTTTCAAGGGCAAATTCAGCTAGTTGGGGCCAAAGGTCAAGTTTCGTTGCCCAGTAGTCAAGGGGATTGTCTACCTCGGTTGGCAGGGTGCTGTCCAAGTAGGCCCAAGCCTGTTGTTTGAGCTCCTGCTCCAGTTCCACCTGATGCTGCTGCTGCTGCTGCGGCTGGTTAGTAGTTTCCTCACTGCGCTGGTGAAGAAAGCTACTCATCATCGACTGCAGACTGAGGCAGCCGCTGCTGGTGGAGCTGCCACTGCTCCTACCACCCCACCCCTCCCCTGCTGCCATGCCAGCGGAACGCGAGCGCACAGGGCCCACAGTGTCTGAGGATGGACGATGGCGCACAAAGGCAGAGACCAACTGACTACATAGGTGGTTTTTATAGTACGTAATTTTGGCCTCCCTCTCAGCAGGTGTGAAAAAGGCCACCATTTTGGACCGGTAGCGAGGGTCCAACAAGGTGGACAGCCAAAAGTCATCCCTCTGTCTGATGGTTATTATTCGGCTGTCGCTACGCAAGCAACCGAGCATGCTATGGGCCATTTGTGCCAAGGAATGCGAGGGACTCCCTGCCTCCATCTCCACAGCATACTGCCACGGTGCGTCTGGGTCCTCTGTCTCCTCCTCCTCCTCCTCTACCAGATGCTCCTGCTCCTCCACTCCTGTCCGCTGAGTGGAAAAACCACCCATTTCACTCAATAATTCCTGAGCACAAATGTCCTCCTCTACCTCCTCCTCTTCTTCCTGTCCTGCCCCCACAGGGGTCATGTGGCGTTGAGATCTGTGCGCCACGTCTACCGCACCCTGACCAGCCATTGTTAACAGCATTTGTTCCAGGACGTGCAACAGAGGAATGACGTCGTTCATCCCATAGTCCTGCCGACTCACGAATAGCGTGGCCTCCTCAAAGGGCCTGAGCAAGCGGCAGGTGTCACGCATGAGCTGCCAATGGCTGACATCTAAGTTACACAGGGGAGTACCTTTATCCGCTTGTAACATCAGGAAATCGGTGATGGCCTTTCGCTGCTCGTAAAGGCGGTCTAACATGTGTAGGGTTGAATTCCACCTTGTTGCAACGTCGCAGATCAGGCGATGCTGTGGAATTCCGTTCTGCCGCTGCAGCTCAATGAGGGTGTTCTTTGCGGTGTAGGAATGGCTGAAATGCATGCACAGTTTACGTGACATTTTAAGGATGTCTTGCAGTGGGATGGTGGATTTTAGGAACCGCTTGACAACCAGATTGAACACGTGAGCCATGCATGGCGCATGGCACAACCTTCCTTGACGCAGAGCAGACACCATGTTCTTTCCGTTATCAGTCAACATGGTTCCGATTTTTAGTTTGCGCGGAGACAGCCATCTGTCGATTTCTCTGTTCATTACACTCAGCAGTTCCTCCCCTGTGTGACTACGTTCGCCAAGGCATACCAGGTGCAGCACAGCGTGACACCGTTGCGCCCTGCACATGTGATATGCCGGTCGGGTAATGGGACTTGGCACGGGGGTGGCGGCTGAGGACACGGCGGAAAAAGAGGTGGTAGAGGCGGACATGCTTGCTGGACCAAGGACGTGCAAACGTGGAGGCAAAAGCGTCGTGACCTGTCCAAGTTGCTGGTGCGGCTGTGCCGGCACCACGTTCACCCAGTGGGCCGTAAATGACATGTACTGTCCCTGACCGTAGTTACAGCTCCACACGTCGGCGCTGCCGTGCACTTTGGCAGAGACCGACATGCTCAAAGACTGGCCCACCATCTCTTCTACATGTGAATGCAGGGCTGGCACTGCCTTTTGGGCAAAGAAATGACGGCTTGGCACTCTCCACCGCGGCGCGGCACAAGCCATCATTTCTCGGAAAGGTGCTGAGTCCACCAGTTGGAAAGGGAGGGACTGCAGCACCAGCAACTTGGACAGGAGGACGTTCAGCTTTTGCACCGTCGGGTGCGTGCTCGCAAACTGTTGTCTCTTGGATACGGATTCCAAGAAAGACTGTTGACGGAATCCGAGAAGAGGAGTAGCAGGAGAAGGAGCATCTGAACGAGCGGAAGATGCCAATGAGCGACAACTCCCCTCAGCAGAGGTGTTGGAGCCTTGACTGGCTGATAGAGGGCGATTGACGACGTCGGGTGACGGAGCAAGTAACGGAGCGGGTGATGGAGCGGGGGCTGGGGCAGGCAGAACCGCCGTATGTTTATCACGGTTTTCCCAGGCCACCGAATGGTGACGCTGCATATGCTGACGCAACGCTGTAGTCCCAACATGGGCCCCCTGGCCACGCTTGCATTTCTGGCCACATAGTCGACATACGGCTACGTTTACTTCCTCGGGCGGCTTGAGGAAAAATTGCCACACCACCGAGTAGGAAACTTTGCCCCCGCTACTCTTCACTGGCTGACTGCTACTTCCTCCGTGCGCACCGGCACCACTACTGGCCGTGGTGGTAGGCTGCAGTGGAGCTGGTGCTCTACTCCGTGGACGTTTGGCTCCACTGACACTGATGCGACCCTGCTGCTGTCTCCTGGGCAACCCACCGACTGTTTTGCTCGCTGCCAAGCTGCCACCCTCTTCTCCTGATGATGCGGAAGAAATTGCCTGATGACGACGAGGCTGCCAAGTGCGATCAACCTCCTCATCATCAAGTAGGGTCTCCGCCTCACTACTAGCCCCCTCGGCTGCGTCTGGGTCAGGAGACAGACCTGTCTCTAGACCGGCTACCGAGCCACTCTCCTCGCCAGTACTTGTTCGCTTGGCTGCTGAAAAGGCCGATGTCTCCCCCCGTTCCTGACCGCCCTCTGTTAGCTCTTCCTCACTGTACAGTGGGGCTGAGCCCACAGCATGCGATACTTCGCTTGGTGAGGGAACAGCAAAGGACAGGGGCAGGTAGAGGACACGTGATTTCAGTGGGCTTGGTCCCGGGCCATGCCAACTAACGGTTGTGTCTGACGTACCCACCGACCGTTGGCTGTAGGTGTCAGAGGTGACCTGGGAAGAGGAAGACGACCGAGCCAACCAATCAATGACGGCAGGGTTGTCGGTGGAGACACGACCGCTGGATGACACCGGGAGCACTGGCCTCTGGCTGCGAATACTGCTGCCTCGACCCCTTCCTCTGCTGCCACGTCTGCTCGCTCCTAAAACATTGCCTCCTCTGCCACTCCTCTGCATGTTGTCTGACATACTATTTAATTCAACGATTAGGTGTCCCTGAGTAACAATTCTCTGGCACTCAGTAACAATTCTGTCTGTCCCTGAGTATGAATTCTGTGGCCCTGAGTAACAATTCTGTGTCTGTGCGAGTAACAATTCTGTGTCTGTGCGAGTAACAATTCTGTGTCTGTGCAAGTAACAATTTTGTGTCTGTGCGAGTAACAATTCTCTGGCACTCAGTAACAATTCTGTCTGTCCCTGAGTAACAATTCTCTGGCACTCAGTAACAATTCTGTCTGTCCCTGAGTAACAATTCTCTGGCACTCAGTAACAATTCTGTCTGTCCCTGAGTAACAATTCTCTGGCACTCAGTAACAATTCTGTCTGTCCCTGAGTAACAATTCTCTGGCGCTCAGTAACAATTCTGTCTGTCCCTGAGTATGAATTCTGTGGCCCTGAGTAACAATTCTGTGTCTGTGCGAGTAACAATTCTGTGTCTGTGCAAGTAACAATTTTGTGTCTGTGCGAGTAACAATTCTCTGGCACTCAGTAACAATTCTGTCTGTCCCTGAGTAACAATTCTCTGGCACTCAGTAACAATTCTGTCTGTCCCTGAGTAACAATTCTCTGGCGCTCAGTAACAATTCTGTCTGTCCCTGAGTATGAATTCTGTGGCCCTGAGTAACAATTCTGTGTCTGTGCGAGTAACAATTCTGTGTCTGTGCAAGTAACAATTTTGTGTCTGTGCGAGTAACAATTCTCTGGCACTCAGTAACAATTCTGTCTGTCCCTGAGTAACAATTCTCTGGCACTCAGTAACAATTCTGTCTGTCCCTGAGTATGAATTCTGTGGCCCTGAGTAACAATTCTGTGTCTGTGCGAGTAACAATTCTGTGTCTGTGCAAGTAACAATTTTGTGTCTGTGCGAGTAACAATTCTCTGGCACTCAGTAACAATTCTGTCTGTCCCTGAGTAACAATTCTCTGGCACTCAGTAACAATTCTGTCTGTCCCTGAGTAACAATTCTCTGGCACTCAGTAACAATTCTGTCTGTCCCTGAGTAACAATTCTCTGGCACTCAGTAACAATTCTGTCTGTCCCTGAGTAACAATTCTCTGGCGCTCAGTAACAATTCTGTCTGTCCCTGAGTATGAATTCTGTGGCCCTGAGTAACAATTCTGTGTCTGTGCGAGTAACAATTCTGTGTCTGTGCAAGTAACAATTTTGTGTCTGTGCGAGTAACAATTCTCTGGCACTCAGTAACAATTCTGTCTGTCCCTGAGTAACAATTCTCTGGCACTCAGTAACAATTCTGTCTGTCCCTGAGTAACAATTCTCTGGCACTCAGTAACAATTCTGTCTGTCCCTGAGTAACAATTCTCTGGCACTCAGTAACAATTCTGTCTGTCCCTGAGTAACAATTCTCTGGCGCTCAGTAACAATTCTGTCTGTCCCTGAGTATGAATTCTGTGGCCCTGAGTAACAATTCTGTGTCTGTGCGAGTAACAATTCTGTGTCTGTGCAAGTAACAATTTTGTGTCTGTGCGAGTAACAATTCTCTGGCACTCAGTAACAATTCTGTCTGTCCCTGAGTAACAATTCTCTGGCACTCAGTAACAATTCTGTCTGTCCCTGAGTAACAATTCTCTGGCACTCAGTAACAATTCTGTCTGTCCCTGAGTATGAATTCTGTGGCCCTGAGTAACAATTCTGTGTCTGTGCGAGTAACAATTCTGTGTCTGTGCAAGTAACAATTTTGTGTCTGTGCGAGTAACAATTCTCTGGCACTCAGTAACAATTCTGTCTGTCCCTGAGTAACAATTCTCTGGCACTCAGTAACAATTCTGTCTGTCCCTGAGTAACAATTCTCTGGCACTCAGTAACAATTCTGTCTGTCCCTGAGTATGAATTCTGTGGCCCTGAGTAACAATTCTGTGTCTGCGCGAGTAACAATTCTGTGTCTGTGCAAGTAACAATTTTGTGTCTGTGCGAGTAACAATTCTCTGGCACTCAGTAACAATTCTGTCTGTCCCTGAGTAACAATTCTCTGGCACTCAGTAACAATTCTGTCTGTCCCTGAGTAACAATTCTCTGGCACTCAGTAACAATTCTGTCTGTCCCTGAGTAACAATTCTCTGGCACTCAGTAACAATTCTGTCTGTCCCTGAGTAACAATTCTCTGGCACTCAGTAACAATTCTGTCTGTCCCTGAGTAACAATTCTCTGGCACTCAGTAACAATTCTGTCTGTCCCTGAGTAACAATTCTGTCTGTCCCTGAGAATGAATTCTGTGGCCCTGAGTAAGAATTCTCTGGCACTCAGTAACAATTCTGTCTGTCCCTGAGTAACAATTCTCTGGCACTCAGTAACAATTCTGTCTGTCCCTGAGTAAAAATTCTGTGGCCCTAATAACGTTTCTGTGGCCCTAAGTAACAATTCTCTGGCACTGAGTAACAATTCTGTCTGTCCCTGAGTATGAATTCTGTGGCCCTAACTAGCGTTTCTTTGTCCCTAAATAACGATTCTGTGGCCCTCATTAACAAGTCTGTGTCCCTGAGTAATGGTTCTCTGTCCCTAAGTAACTTCTCTCTGTCCCCAATTCTCGTTTCTGTGGCCCTAACTCTGTCCCTGTCCCTAGTACAGAGCGGTCTGCCTCTGTTCAATGACTGCAGGCAAATGAAGATTTCCAAAATGGCCGCTATATATACCTCGACCATTACACAGTGCTGGCTGGCTGGCTGCTGATTGGCTGATGCGATCACATGTCGTTGAGGAATGCATTATGGGGCAGCGCGCCTTGTCTGCGCGCCTTCCCCGACATCCCCGCTCCGTCGCCGCACATGTCAGCCGCCATTTTCGGAAAAATTTCGATTCGCGCGTCCGAATTAGGCTGTTTTTCGGATTCGGCACGAATCGAAATTTTTCCGATATTCGACTCGAATTCCACTTCGGATACTTCGATTCGCTCATCTCTATTTAATACCTAAAAATATGTTGCAAGTACAGAAAAGCAGTGGTCTCTTACCTTTCCAACAACATAGCTTCAAATTCCTTAAAGTGATATTCAAGGTTCCCTTTTTTTCTTTTGCAAAAAAAACATGTTACATTTATACATACAGGGCAGCCTCAATTCTCCTCTTCTCGGGTTCCTAGCTGGTGCTCCTTTCCCATCTCCCTGCTGAGTGTCCCCAGATCAAGATACTTGCTCTGGGGGCACTTGTACGTGCTCGCTTTTGAGCCACCTCTGTGTGTCTGAGACACACAAAGCATGTCTTGGCCCAGACCCCACTCCCTTCTCACTGGCTGTGATCGACAATTGGACAGGGCAGCCTCAATCCTCTTCTTCTCGGGTGCATTGCTGGTGCTCCTTTCCCATCTCCCTGCTGAGTGTCCCCAGATCAAGATACTTGCTCTGGGGGTACTTGTACGTGCTCGCTCTTGAGCCACCTCCTGTGTGTCTGAGACACACAAAGCAGGTCTTGGCCCAGACCCCACTCACTTCTCACTGGCTGTGATCGAAAATTGGCTCCCACTCTGTCCCAGCCAATGAGAAGGGAGAGCAGATAACTATTAGGGGGTTGAGGGGGGAGCAGCACACTCAGAGGCGGACTGACCATTTGGGAACTCGGGCACTGCCCGGGGACCCCATGAGATGCCCCTGGTACGTTTCATAGGCTTTTTTTGGTGTGGTTTGAGTGTGGGCAAGGACACAGGGGCCCCATGATCCCCTATGCCCTGGGGGCCCCATGAGTTGTTAGTCCGCCCCTGAGCACATGAACGTTTTGTTTTTACCTTCACGCACAGAATGCATGATGGTAAAAAAAACCTTCAGCCTTTAGAACCATTTTAACACATGTTGTCAGCCCTGCCTACTTTATTTCTGATGGATGGCAAAGAACACAGATCTCTACCCCTCCATCTGCATAACCCCATCCTTGCGCACAAGCCGAGAGCAGAAGAAATGACCAGCTCACAAGATTTCTGGCAAAATCTACAGGTACCGTACCTTTTTGCACTTATCGAACAGATGTAACCAAATGCTTTCTATTGTATATTTAGCAGAGCAAAAATGGACAAATAAGAGATGTCCATTGTGGGGGTTTATATACACTTTAAATAGGTTCACCTTTTGAGAAAAAATAATAAATGTACATATTTTTTCTGTAAAAAAGTGAATTTATTATTTCGCTAAGGAGCCTGAAAAGCATTGCACCCCTGATCGAGGTATCAGAGGTGCAATGCCAGATTCCTACAGACAAGCCCTGTAGCGTTCAGCCCATACCTTCATATGGGCTGCCTGTTTACAAACTGCAGGGCTTGTGAATGAACTATGAGGCTGCTCATCGGCAACCCTGCAGTCCATTTAGAACTACAACCCGTAAGCTACAAAGGCTAATGGTACTTGTAGTTTAAGTCATACACAGGAAACTGTGAATGAATGGCATGGCCGTGTGGGTGGAGCCTCGCACACCGCATTCTTTTCAAATAGTAACATAGGGTGAATATCACCTGCTCACTATCACTGGGATGGGGGGAGAGGAGGAAAGACTACAGCTACTGGAACATATTACATGTTGCACCCTAAATACAGATGAAACATGCAACATATTCCAAATGGTTTACTTATCCTTTAAGCAATTTGATCTGTTGGAGCTTGTATAGTTTGTCTCTGCAAAGAAAAAAAAATATCTTGGTTTATTGAATGCTGGCTTAAAAAAAAAAAAAGTCTACTGAGGGAATAGTGGGCAGTGTCATGCATTTGTAGTGATGGGATGAACACCCCCCTGTTCGGTTTGCAGTCGAACATTTGAGCATACCGAAAGTTCAACTGCGAACTTCGAACAGGGAAAATTTACTGAGCGGTATCTTACTGCATCTGAATATGTGGTAAGATCGCTCAGCTACTAAAATACTTCATGAGTTATATTATTGTGAATTACAAAACATAAACAAATGGCGTGGTGCCCCCCCCAATCCATACCAAGCCCTTCAGGTCTGGTATGGAATTAGAGGGGAACCCTTAAGCCAAATAAAAAAAAAAGGCAGTCCACAAAATCCATACCAGACCTTTATCCGAGCATGCAGCCTGGCAGGTCAGGAAATGGGGACAAGTGCGTGCTCCCCCTGCACCATACCAGGCCACATGCCCTCAACATGGGGGGGATGCTTTTGGGCCCCCTAAAGCACCTTGTCCCCATGTTGATAGGAACAAGGGCCTCTTCCCCACAATCCTGTCTGGTGGTTTTGGGGGACTGCGGGTGGTGGAGCTTATCGAAATTTGGACCCCGAGATCCTGCCCCCCCAATGTGAATGAGTATGTGGTACATGGTACCGCTACCAATTCACAAAAAAAGTGTGGTAAAAAATGACACAGTCTTTGACAAGTCCTTTATTAAAAACAAAATGAAAAAAAGTCACCCAAAGTAGATCCAACATCAATCGCTCTGCCCGCCACCACCATCGACCCTGTGCTGGCTCCCACAGTCTGACAGCGCCAGGATGACAATTCTTAAACATTGTGATGGTTAGCCCTGCCCTTTGTGACGTCATGCGTTGTGATTGGCCAAAGCTTTGCACCTGACCTATTGTCAGGAGCATTGCTTTGACCAATGACAATGAACTGTCAGGGTGCAGTGCATTGTGGGGCATGCTGGGCAAACAGCCCACAGAATGCCCTTACCATTCATGTGTTCAGTGAACACACGTACAGCCCATGTTTGAGTTGAACTTACATTCGACTCAAACATGAAGCCCATCTCTATTCATTTGCAAGAACATTCCACATTTTATGAATGGCCATTAGTAAACTGATAGCATCTCTATATGCATTGAGAAGCTCCACTTGTTTTTTGTCAGCAGCTACAAAAACTTTAGCTGCTAACTTTTAATACACACTCACCCGAATCATCCTTTCTCTCCTTCTCTTCCTGGTGCCAGCATCTCGAATGCAGGCACTCGGCTGTGACAACTTGTGGCTGATTCACAGACAGATGCCCACTGCACAAGTGTAAGTCGCTCTGCACCTCCTGAATGGTCCATCAGTCTTCTGGGACCTGTGAAGTGTCCCAGAAGACTGCAGGGGGCTAAACTCCTGGCTCAGTTCGCTGTGGCAAACTGAGCTGAAAGTGGGAGAAAGTACCTGTCAAAACTAGGTACCTGCTCCCCCCCCCCCCCAAAAAAAAAAAATTGCATGCCAGATGTGGCTGGGGAGGAGTACTTAAAGTTGAACCTCCCCTTTTGGGTGGAGCTTCACTTTAAAGTTGAACTCTAGGAACATAGCTAAATACATATACTCACCGGCCACTTTAATAGGTACACCTGTTCAATTGCCTGGTAAGAAAAATTGTTAATCAGTCAATCACATGGCAGCAACTTAATGCATTCAGGTATCTAGACATGGTGAAGACGACTTGGTGAAGTTCAAACCAAGCATCAGAATGGGGAAGAAAGGGGATTTAAGTGACATTGAAAGTGGCATGGTAGTTGGTGCCAGATTGGCTGGTGTGACTATTTAAAAAAACTGCTGATCTACTTTTTCCGAGTCTTTTTAATATCTAATTTTTGTGACAGCTTTTTGGAACATATTTCTCACACACAGGATGGACATACTTACAGTTATACCCCAAATCACATTCTGCTATTTTCCTTAATTTAGAGATATTATATGTGTGAGACATTTTCACTGCCAAACCTCACAGAGGAGCCCAAAATCAAATAATTTAATAGATGGACAATTCTTAGTACCAGTACTTTTCTAGTACCTGATTTTCTGGTTGCCAGGTAAAGAGTTAATTGATCAGCTAAAGGGAAAATCCTATAATGAGGAGAATACTGTATATTGCATATATCGTTGCTATACACGTAATTTCCCTCTGTGCTAATACTGAATTAAGAGGGAGGTTATGAATGCAATCAAATTTAACCTTGAAAATAAACCAGGATAAAATGTGAAAGAAATGGATTTTATATTGAAAGGTTTTGGAATTTTCCATGAGTGGGAACTAATTTTGGTACAATAACTGTTTCTATTTACAAACCAAGGGTATCGCAAAGGGTGCAAAATATGCAACCAGAGGGCCAGATCATTTCGTTGCAAAATGGGAGGAATAAGACATCTATAGCAAGGGCTTGTACCATATAAAGCTATACAAATCCTCTCTGGCTCCATCCCCTACTGACCCCTCCTGGATCATCAATGACAACTTGCTAGCAAACCCAACCCATTGCTTAGATATCGAAGCTGCTCTCAAAGATTACTTATTTCTAAACCAGACACCTGATATTTCACCCCTCCTACTTTGGGAAGCGCATAAACCGGTCTTACGGGGATACTGCATTAGCAAAGCATCCTTTTTAAATAAAGAGAAAAGCCTTTTCCTTGAACAAACCTACTACCAATCTCATCAAGCCTTCTAAGCAACCCTTCCACAGCCAACCGTGAAGCTCTGCAATGATCTCGATTGGCCCTGGATCTTTTCCTCATGGGTCAGGCGGAGCTTTCACTTCGTAGATCCTGACACAAATACTATACAAAAGCAAATAAACCCAGCACCTTTTTAGCTCTTTCGCTTCATAGGCTTGATCAGATCACCAGACCTATTCGGTTACGCACCTCTTCTGGCAATCCCACTAGTAACCTGGAACACATCTTACAAATCTTTCACAAACATCTCTCACGACTTTACTCTTCCTCCACACCCTTTGACCCTTCCCAGGCTGACACCCTCCTAGCCCTCCTCTCCTTCCCGAAATGTCCGGAGCACCAACTGACAGCTTCAGAGCAACCCATCACCCCAACCGAAACCTTAAACTCTATTAAATATTTAAAGCTTCGTAAACGCCCAGGACCTGATGGTTTTTCCGCCACATATTACAAAAATTTTTCCCACCTTCTAACGCCCATCCTTACTAATGCTTTTAACTCCATATTATCGGGCCATACCTTCAACCCAGAAACAGTGCAAGCCAACATCTCAATGATCCCAAAACCAAATTCGGAAGACACGCAGTGGTCCAATTACAGGCCAAAACTCTCCAACATAAATATCAAATTACTAGCCAAAATTCTTTCCATGCACCTCAATTCATGTATAGGATCTCTAATCCACAATAATCAAGTGGGCTTCATTCCAACTCGACAGCCGGAGACAACGTCATACCCGCAACTCTCTTGACACATATTGCTAAATCTTGCAACATTCCCACCTGTTTCCTATCCTTAGACATCTGGAAGGCGTTTTGACACAGTTTCGTGGCCATATCTGCACTACATTCTGCGCCGGTGGGGCTTTGGCCCTCACTTTTTATTTTGGATCTTTTCACTATATCAAGAACCCTTTGCCAGAATTAGATACTTAGGACACAAGTCTGCCCAATTTCCAATTTCCCGTGGCACTAGACAGGGCTGCCCTCTTTCCCCCCTGCTCTTTGCTTTGGCCATAGAACCACTGGACCTCCTACTTAGAGCTAATCCGGATGTCCGTAGACTCAAGATAGGTGGCTCTCACCACAAATTATGCCTTTTTGCAGATGACGTTCTACTTTTTCTCACTTCTCCCTTGACTTCTTCTCCTTCCCTACTCCGGCTTCTTGAGAGGTTTGGCTCACTCTCTGGTCTTATAATAAACCCCCAGAAATAATTGGCACTTAATATCTCCCTCCCTCCTAAAGATTTGGCCCACCTGAAACAGATTCTTCCATTTCCCTCGTCACAGCATCATATTCTTTTCTTGGGTATTAAATTGACCCCCAACATATCAGATCTATATGCAGCTAATTATACTCCTATGCTAACCCATCTTACTGCTCTCATGACCAAATTGTCCTCCCTACCACTTGCATGGCTAGGCAGAATAGCAGTCGTAAAGATGTCAATTCTTCCCAAAATGTTATATTTATTCAGAGTTCTCCCAATCCCAGTACCCCCACATTATCTTCGCACACTACAACGTCGCATTTTTTCCTACGTCTGGAGCACTGTCCGCCCCCGCATACCCCACTCCACCCTATACCGCCCCAAGCTCGATGGCGGTCTTAGTCTTCCTGATATCGGCAAGTACTACCAGGCGGCACAGTTGCCAAAATACCATGCGGCCTATGAAATCCCTCAGTGGGTTGTCCTTGAATCTATAGAATGTGATCCCTTGTCTACTGCTAACCTACTTTGGCTAAGACCAATAGACCGCCGCTCGATAACGAACCCCATTACCTCACACTATCTATCACTATGGCGCAAACTAAAATCTCGCTATCTCCTTCAATCAATTTATAACCCCTTGCTCTCATATCTCCGGAACCCGGCCTTTCCCCCAGCATAGTCATCGCCAACCTCATTCAAACTATGGACCTCTGATAACCTGCTTCGCACCCATCATTTTCAGCTGAGGAACAAGTTTAAATCCTTTGCCTCGCTACGCGAAACATACGATCTCCCAGCTTCCAAAATATTCTGATTCTTACAATTACAACACTTTTACGCCCCCTACACTACAATAACTAACCAAACTAACACCATGTCTCCCTTTGAACAGGCTTGTTATAAAGGCCCCCATAGACATGGCCTCATTTCCTGTCTGTATTCCCTCCTCACAACCTTGGTCACCACATCCCCCCCTTCATACACCCATAGGTGGGAAATGGACCTTGGCCGGCAATTAGACCCATCTGACTGGGACCACATCCTCACAGAATATTGTAGCCTTGGAAACCAATTTTAAAGTTTTAACCCGTTGGTATTTGGTCCCAGCGAGAATTGCAAAATACACCCCTAATTATTCCCCCACATGCTTTAGAGGCTGTGTGGACCTGGGAACACATTACCATATCTGGTGGGACTGCCCAATCGCTCAAACCTTTTCAGCTAACATCTTTAGCATACTATGCAAACTTAGCGTAAATACGCTTCAACCAAATCCGATAACCGCTCTACTCAACCTACACCCACCCGGCTCAACCAATTTGCAATTTAAACTCATTCTGCAAGTTACCACAGCAGCCAAGCAGGTCATAGCAATTCCTAGAAATCTTCCTCTTTAAGCATTGCTGCTGTTAAGAATAGAGTTACTCAAGCTATGATTCACCCCAAGGTGGAAGCTACAATCCTAGATACTATCCCTAAATTCTTGAGTGTTTGGAACCCCTGGGTTGAGTGTTTCCTTCCACCAAATTTTGATGAGTCACTTCTTCACCCGTGATATGCAAGCTATACATATTCTGCATTATTCTGGTACCATCCCTTATCGCATTCGCATATTACTTCACCCTTCTCTGCCAGTTGTGGAGTCATTTTCTTTACCCCCCTGCTTTCCTTCTGACTACCCTGACCCCCTCATGTAGCCTTGGGGAGTTTGTATCTCCACCTGTCAAACTCTTTCTGATTTATATTGTTACCTTCTGATTATAGTTTTTGCCCATTTAATATCATGAGAAATGCTGTATTGTTCTTTTAATCCTTCCTCCCCCCATATCCACAAAGACATTATTACTGTGACCATTATTCCCTGTGTTTTCCCATCAGTGTAATGTCTACTGTCAATGTCTTTTTCCCCATGTTACAATGCCAATAAAATGTTTGAACAAGGAAAAGCCGTTGACACTTATGAAATGCTTGAAATTATACTTCGGTATACCAAAGTAACATCTGACAAAAATATCTAAAAACACTGAAGCACCAGACTTTGTGAAAATTTAATATTTGTGACATTCTCAAAACGTTACTGTAACTGGAATCTGGATTACTAGCAATGAACCATCTGACATTAAGGTTACATTGTTCTAGAACTAAATCTAATAATTTTATTGGTGATAAACACATAGAAACTGACATTTTACTCCCATGAAATCTACCTTAATACCTGGTTGGGTTGTAAATGAGGGGTGACAGGCCCTAATGAATTAGAGGGTAGCTACAAAAGATCTAAAATTGCTTCTGTAACACTAGTATGGGCTTGCTGGGACTGGTTTGCCCTAATTCTTTATGGCTGATGTTGCAATACCTCATTGCCAGTTCTTGACCTATGCACTTCCCTAGGATGTGCCACAATGCGGGTACATTTCACTTAGCTATTCAGTGCTTAGTGTCTGATACAATACACCTGAATCCTATTAGATGGGTTTTTTTCAATCTCTGAATCAGAGGAAGCAGTGAATGCACCACTGCTTTTTACAGTTTCCTACTCTGAATCTGAATGTCGGGTCTCTCTGCTGCTCTCACCAGTCATAATAAGAATTTTGCAGCACAGCAAAACATGTGCTCAAGACAAACCTATTTCAAGTGGATGTGATTGGAAACACTGGCAATGGCTGGTATCAACAAAATTTGAAAACACTGGCATTAACTTCACTCAGCAACAACTGAGTCACTGACTGGCATAAGCTACACTGAAAACACTAGCAATAGCTGTTATTAGCAGTATTAGAAACACTGGCAATGACCATGATCATCAATATTGGAAACACTGGCAATGACCGTGATCATTACTATTGGAAACACTGGCACTGACCGTGATCATCACTATTGCAAACACTGGCACTGACCGTGATCATCACTATTGCAAACACTGGCACTGACCGTGATCATCACTATTGCAAACACTGGCACTGACCGTGATCATCACTATTGCAAACACTGGCACTGACCGTGATCATCACTATTGCAAACACTGGCACTGACCGTGATCATCACTATTGCAAACACTGGCATTGACCGTGATTAGCAATATTGGAAACACTGGCAATGACCGTGATTAGCAATATTGGAAACACTGGCAATGACCGTGATCATCAATATTGGAAACACTGGCACTGACCGTGATCATCACTATTGCAAACACTGGCACTGACCGTGATCATCACTATTGCAAACACTGGCACTGACCGTGATCATCACTATTGCAAACACTGGAGATGACCGTGATCATCACTATTGCAAACACTGGAGATGACCGTGATCATCACTATTGCAAACACTGGCATTGACCGTGATCATCACTATTGCAAACACTGGCATTGACCGTGATCATCACTATTGGAAACACTGGCGATTACCGTGATCATCACTATTGGAAACACTGGCGATTACCGTGATCATCACTATTGGAAACACTGGCGATTACCGTGATCATCACTATTGGAAACACTGGCGATTACCGTGATCATCACTATTGGAAACACTGGCGATTACCGTGATCATCACTATTGGAAACACTGGCGATGACCGTGATCTGCAATATTGGAAACCCTGCCGATGACCGTGATCAGCAATATTGGAAACACTGGTATTGACTGTGATCAGCAACACTGGAAAGACTGGCTCTGACTGTGGTTAACAACAGTGATTCTGACTGTGATCAGTAAGCCGTGTTTCACACTGATACGGTATGGATCTTTCAGAGACTCTTCGGTTTCCCAATATAGTAATCCTTCCTAGGGTTTAGAATGCAATATCCATTTCCTTATGAAACAATAATATAAAAACAAATCCCATCAATTATCTGATTGCCCACCTGGGTCTTTTCAGGAGCAGCACAGGTGCTGACAATCAAGAGGACATACAACTGAAAAGAGCTCCGGGCAAAAGATCTGGTTTTCTTTCCATCTGGCACCAGGAGGTTACCAAAACAATTTCTCAGTAAATAATGATTTTCTGATGTTTTGTGATATTTGTGTTTTGCAAACCTGTCTCTAGACTCTCTAATTTGAACATATTTTCCACTTACTGATCTCCCAGGATCATAGGTGAAATGTAAACAAAAAATGTGGATATTCTATATACCTAGGCAGCAGGAAATTGGCATGTGCTCCAGATCTGTGATCCTACACTAATTCCTCTGTGATCAAATTGAATGTGAATGATTTGTATACCGCAGTCCACTCTACAAAGTTCTATTTTCCCTGTGTCCTTTAAAATATGGTATTGGCATAAAAGCTGCTATTTCACCCCAGCTTTGGCTTGCAAAAGATCCCAAATCCTAATACTGACAATAGCTTGCCAGTATGAATTTTAGATTTACTGAAGCATTGCAGATAATATCATTTGGTCCAAATGAGGACCAACCTACAAAAATTCCATCCAAATCTGAGCAGCTGTTGCATCTTCAAAGGTAACCTTTAAATCATAAATATACATAAATATGCATATTGTATAATTTTTAACAATTTTACTGTAATGTATTTATTTGTTCTGGTTGTAATCCTCCTATTAGAACATTATACATCAATATTGTATCATGAGAACACTAGCATTTATAGAAATATAGACAACAAATGCTTGTTGTTTTGTTGTTAGTATTGAAAATAACTTTGGTGTCCTGGCAATACTGACTCTACAACATCTCTGGGAACCGAGGTTCTTCATATTAGATGTCATAGCTTTATTTTAACATGTTTGGGAACAATTAAAACCAGGAACTTGCAGTTCTGGCATCATATATACAGCAGTTCACCCCAAGCTTATAGAAAATTGTCTATAAAACCTGCTAGCACCCCCCCCCCCCCCCCGGGGGCCAGATGTGGCCTTTTTGCTTGCCTTTATCCGGCCCTCAAGGGACTTTTCCTCCCACTGATACAAGGTACTATTCCTTTCCTCCTACCAACAATGAGACATTACTGCTACTGACATCCACAATGAGGCACTATTCCTCCCACTGACACCATTGATGGGGTACTATTCCTCCCACTGACGCCAACGATGGGGCACTCTTCCTCCCACTGACGCCAACGATGGGGCACTCTTCCTCCCACTGACGCCAACGATGGGGCACTCTTCCTCCCACTGACGCCAACGATGGGGCACTCTTCCTCCCACTGACGCCAACGATGGGGCACTCTTCCTCCCACTGACGCCAACGATGGGGCACTCTTCCTCCCACTGACGCCAACGATGGGGCACTCTTCCTCCCACTGACGCCAACGATGGGGCACTCTTCCTCCCACTGACGCCAACGATGGGGCACTCTTCCTCCCACTGACGCCAACGATGGGGCACTCTTCCTCCCCTAATACCAAAGACTAGTTGTTTACTCCCACTGATTCCAGGACAATTTATTTTACCAATGGACACAGTCTGGCCCCCCCAAAAGTCTGATGGCCTGTAAACTGGCCCTATGTTTAGAAAGTTTGGAGACCCCTGACCTAGACTAAAGCAGAACCTGCTCATAGCCGCTACCCTACCAGCCCAGCCTCACAGAGGAGGCCCCGGAACACAACTTGGCAAGCAATGTGGACAAAGTATGGACACAGTAGCCCTCAGTATCCCATTCAGCCCACCATAGGGGATGATCCAGCAAAAGAAAAAAATGCACAAGCTGTGGATTCTCTCTTTTCCCAAACCATTACATCTGCTGTAGAGAAATCCTTGCGTGCAATAATAGATCAACTCAAGTAGAACACCCCAAGTGCTTATATGAGGCAGAACTCAGGGTCTCCACATTAAAGGATGAAGTTTGCCAAGTCTAATCCACGGTGCCACTGCACCCAGAGACCTACCAATTCCTGTTAGAGTAAATGGAGGACTTAGAATATCGTTCTCATCACAAAAACCTGTGAGTTTTTGGCCTGCCTGAATCCTAGGTGACCTCACTTATGGATTTCTGTGCTACATACATCCTCGAGGCCTGGGGGGCTAACCTGTAACTAGTAATAAAGGTCTGCACACCACTATTAACTACACCATTCAACAACCAGCAATATATTATTATTTAGAGTGCTCAAACCTCTCAACAGTGTATCAGTCTGTTAGTACACTAGTCTTTAATGTATAGAGTAAGTACATCACATAGCCAAACTGCTTTAGCAATACGTTTGTAATAGGCATATACAATACATGCAATCATCTAGCAGGTACAGATAACCAAGGATGTCATCTAACATCAAGTATGAGCTACACTTAAAATATATAAGAGCTGATGTTCAGAAATACTTACAGGAATACAATACCCAGAATAGAGTAAAGTAAAGCAGAGCCAGACCCTGGTGAAAAGAGAGGGGAGGAGGAAAAAAAAACAGCATTTCGGGGATTCAAAAGCCCCCTTTGTCCAGAATCTCATACCATCCTGAGTGAATTCTGATACATTTGGATTTGGATAAGTAATTTGAGTATAGAATCTACATTGTCTACAAGGTCCAACACTGTTAACTGTTGTAGCTGCTCTACTGGAAAAAACATTCTGGGGTTCAGGACTGCCAGTCCCCCTGCTTCTTTACCAAGTTGATGGGTAGTTAGCTTAATTCTAGCCTGTAGTTGTCATGTTTCTTCCATAGCAGCTCCCTGAATTGGGTGTCAATACTTGTAAACCATTTTTTATTAGATATCCACATATGGGAATTGTTAAATATTTAAAGTAGTTCAGGGGCCCATACCATTTTAATTACATTCAATCTACCCACAACTGAGAGTCAGTTTGACCCAACTATTACAGATTGATTTTAAATTTTAGTAATAAACACAAAAAGTTTACGTCCAAGCCAGGGGCGGAATGACAACTCATGGGGTCCCCGGGCAATAGGGGATCATGGGGCCCCTGTGTCCTTGCCCAAACTGAAAAAAGCCTTTGAAAAAGATACCAGGGGCATCTCATAGGGCCCCCTACTGACCCCGGGCCCTTGGGCAGTGCCCGAGTTTCCAAATGGTCAGTCTGCCCCTGCACCCTTGTAATAGCACAGACTCCAAGTACCCAAAAATCTCCATAGGCAACTCTTTAAAAGCCTTTACAGGTTACCAGTTTAGAGTTCAAGAGGAAGTCTGGTGCTAGAATTATTGCTTTAATCTGACATTAAGGACAATACCACCCAGGGGCAGACTGAAAACTCATGGGGCCCCTGGGCAATAGGGGATCATGGGGCCCCTGTGTCCTTGCCCAAACTCAAAAAAGCCTATGAAAAAGGTACCAGGGGCATCTCATAGGGCCCCCTACTGACCCCGGGCCCTCGGGCAGTGCCCAAGTTTCCAAATGGTTAGTCTGCCCCTGATACCACCATTAAACTCATAATATAGCAAGATATATTTATGTATGTTGTTAATCCACACATTCCCATACTGAATTTTACAACTCTTTGGCTCAGGTAGCATAGTCTGCAGTAGCTAGTGTTGTCCATGGTACACAGAGAAACCTCAAAGCCAGCCTGAACCTTGATCAGGAGTAATGGCTTTTCTACTAACATAATTAATAGGTATTCTTGATCATAGATCGAGAGACAGATCACAGCTTTTTAAAGTGTTTTATGCACCATCCTGAGGAAGTGGCCAGTGTAGTGCCACAAAGCGCTTTGATGGTGTTTTATATTATTCTGTGAGCAGCAAATATTGAATCAATGAAGAATCCATTTCTCAGCTTCTTCTTCATATTTGAGCGCCTCTGCTGAAACCAGTTTCTCACCTTTTTGAGGCTCATAAACCTCTTATCGTGAAGATACCGGAATCCTGAGACCGAAGATCGTAGGATTGTCCGGATCACTCCACTGAGCATCAAGAGCCTGCATGCTTTCACTCAAGGTTGTCTGATCCCCCAGTAGGGAGCTCAGCAACCTCACAGATGTGAGTATACCATTGCAATTTACCTTTTCATTGTTTATTTCATCCAGTTATCTGTCAAACTACTACATCATAAGGAACTCTCCCACGGCCTTTGTCTTTTTTTCCTTTTTTTGTTCATATCTTTTGGAGGTACCCTAGATATTCAAGTGCATGGTGAGGAATTTAGGAGGTTAACTGCTTCCCGACCGCCCTATCTCAGAAGTAATGCTGCAGGGCTGCATAAAATCACATGTATATAAACGTGATTTTGCATTTCCCGTTATGGGCCACACTTGTCGCCCTACCCACGCCACCATTGGCAGCTACTAATGTCGAACACCGGGTCCTGTCTGAAGATTCCCCACCGGCACTCTGCAATCTCTGAGTATCACTGAAGGAAGAACACAGATTTCTCTCCTCCCAGCAGTAACATGCTGCTGTGTATTTCTCTGCACAGCAGAGAAATACACAGCAGTATGTTTCCCTAGTAAAGCACACACAGTAAAACAGCACAGAGTTAACCCTTTGATCGCCCAAGATATTAACCCCTTCCTGCCGAGTGTCATTAGTATAGTGTCAGTGCTTTTTATTAGCACTGATCACTGTATTAGTGTGTTTTGGAATGTCAGTGGCAGTTCGTCAGTCCCCCCAGTGTCAGAATGCCTGCCGCAGTCCCGCTGTAAGTGGCAGTGCCACCATTTGTAGATGCTATAACTTTAACCTAAACCAATTAATTTACCTGTATTGAGATTTTTTTTTAGCAAAGACCTGTATCAGAATAACCAGCTTGGCCTAAATTTAATTTTTTTTTCAAAACTGTTCTTTTTTTGGTTTATAGAGCAAAAAATAAACACTGCACAGGGGATCAAATATCACCAAAAGAAAACTCTATTTGTGGGGAAAAAGGACATAAATGTAATTTTATGTACAGCGTTGCATGACCACACATTTGTCAGTTAACGTAATGCAGTACAGTATCGCAAAAAATGGCTTGGTCAGGAAGGGGGATAAATCCGCTGGAGGGCAAGTGGTTAAAAAAGATGGTGAGCAGGTGATGTATCACCACATTGCTTGTCAAATGCCAACTCTGGATTACTTTTTTAGAGGTATAGGAGTCCTTGCTGTGAGAAAAGCAATCCCTAAAACCCAGAAAAACTCACCTGAACCCATTGTCATGTAATTCCCCCTTGGCATGTCTTGTGGCAGTGGTGATCATTGTTTGGATGCTTACATCTCCACTGTTCAGCCAACTGGTCTTGCATCCACCTCTCATCATGATGTCACTTTAGGACCCTGTGATTTTGTGAGGACTCTTGTTAGGACCAGTGATGAAAACTGAGAGCCAATGGGCAGCATCCATGTCACCAGGACATAAGAGACATAAGCATTGCAGACCAAACGCTAATGGGGTCCAGAAGACCTGATACCAGGCCTTTTTAAGTTATTTGAATTTTAGGTAAGTACTTTGATTTTGTAAAATAAAATATAAATGGCTTAAAAGGGATCGAGTGAGAGACGATTTTTTCCCTCTGGAGACTAGCTTTAAAAACCATGCATATGCACTTTATTGCTTATGGTACAATACGGGTTAAGGAAGCAACTTCCTATTTTTTTTTTCTTCTGTGCATTATTTTATGCTTACGTTATGACCTATAATATATGCATGTTGACATGTCACAATCTTAGATATGCAAGTTCATATTTTCCAGGTACATGGCTACCAGCCAAATACATTCTGTGATCAGTCACACACAATCGCTTCCTAGAGCAAAGATGTGAGAAGTCTATTAATCCTTCTCACTGCAGCCCCGCAGTGCATGTTGGAACCAAATACATCATCTGGGAACTTTTCCAGACAGTCTTTTCGGAAAGGAGTCACAAATTCAGCATTAGCTCCCTTCTTATCTCATAATGATGTTTTATGCAGCACAAAACTCAGTCCTGGGGGTGTACATGGGGGGTACAGTTTCTCTTGTCCTAGTCAAACTTGAGGGAGCTATGCATATTGATAATAAAGGACTGGGATTCAAAGGCAGTTATTTATGGTATCAGTAATTTTTAATGCAGGACTGAAATAAAAAGATACATTTTTTAATTTTTTTGTATGATCTGCAGAAAATGAAGATACAAAAAGTAGCTCAACAGTCTTAAAACTGTTATGTATAAAATGCCTGGAATGTCTATATTACAGGGAAATCTGTTTTATTATACTTTTGTAATTAATGATTAGTCATTAAGAGAGAAAATTATTTACTATGTGCAAATTGCAAGTGTGAAAAAACTGATTAGGGATGGTGGTTATAGCAGCCATCATATTATACATACAATGAATTTCCTACTTCAGAATAGTAAATACAGATATTCCACAACTGTGACTAGACATAGCCAAGTGGGGATTAATACAGCCAGTGAGACATACAAGGTGTGACAATTGAATTCCTGGAAAGTCACGCAGCCATTCGCACTCAAGCAAGTTCTTACTTGCACTCGTCTGGGTTGTAGACCAATTGACTCAGTCTTTACGGAGTAGTAGAAGAAATAACACGTGTGTGCGTCGTGCTGTTGGGAATGACTGATGGGAATCTGGAACATTCCATGAATACATTAAGTGTTTGTTTGAACGGCATAGGTGGTTTAAGGAGGAATGGGAAGATGTCCATCATGATGCAAGAAGTGGGAAGTCAAAAACACAAACGTCAGATGCAGATGTGGACAGAGTGCGAACCCTCGTATGGTCAGCTCGAAGACTGAGTATATGAATGATGGCATAAGAATTGAACATGAACAGGGAAACAGTGTGGCAGATTCTAAGACAAGATTTGGGAATTGGAAGGATTTCCTTGAATCTTGAGAGAAGGTCAGAAAGAACATCAATTTCAAATTTTTTGTATGTTTTATTTGTATGGTTCACATGACTGGTACCCTGAAACCCAGAAAACTATTAGATATAAGAAAGCATTAAGGTGTTGTGTGCCACAAGGTACACTGAAAGGATATAATGGGGGGGGGGGGGTCTTATATAGATCTGTGATGTCATTGTTTTCTGTTTTAGGTTTTATCCTGTGTTGAATGAAGGGGGAGTTGTTGACCTTAAAACAAATTGGTAATTTTTATATAACCTTTTTTATCAAGAATAAAATTTTATCTTGGACTCTTTTCTCCAATTTTGGCCTGGCGCTCCTTTCTGCATTTCCATGGTTTGAGCTACAGTTGAATGCCTATCATTCAGGGAAGTCTTGCTGTGTGGGAGCCGCCTCCCCAGAGCTATTGAGTTTCAGATTTTCCGTTATCTGACAACCAGTGCTTCATTGAGCATTCTGAGGGGAAGAAGACGCTGCTTAAAACCAACCCTGGGAGTCCGACGTGTTAGGTATATTGAGTGGCCTCAGCACTGTGCTAGCCAATGCCTCTGATGCATTTTGCCCCACCCATCGGGCTTGGTCACAGAGGCAAAGATTATTTTCTTTTAATCTGGCTTCATAAATTATTTATTATACAGCATTTATATAGCGCCAACAGTTTGCTCAGTGCTTTACAATATGGTGGGAGACAGTACAGTAACAATACAATTCAATACAAGAGTGATTCGAGGGCCTTGCTCCTTGGAGCTTACAGTCATCTAGTAGGGAGGGGATAGTGGTACAAAAGGTAATAACTGTGGGGGATGAGGTGGTTGGGAGAGTAGAGGATTCCAGTATTAGCTGAGGGCGGGGTAGGCTTTCCTGAAGAGAGGTTTTCAGAGTGCACCTAAAAGTGAGCAGAGTAGGCGATTAGTCTGATAGATTGGGGTAGGGAGTTCCAGAGGATGGGGGAATCCCTGGAGAAGTCCTGGGGACGAGCATGGGAAGAGAAAACAAGGGAGCTAGAAAGCAGGAGGTCTTGTGAGGAGCAGAGAGTAAGACGCCATTAAGCTCCACACACGGTCTCTGAGTATTCTGTTATATGATAATGGTGCAATGCATTTTGGACTGCACTACACAACATATATACACATGGAGCAATGTACAAAGATATCCTCAATGAAATCCTGTTCCACAGTGCTCAGGACCTCAGACTAGGCCAAAAGTTCACCTTCCAACATGACAATGATCCTAAACACACAGCCAAGGCAACACAGGAGTGGCTTAGGGACACCTCTGTGCACGTCCTAGAGTGGGCCAGTCACAGCCCTGACTTGAACCCTACTGACTCTCTCTGGAGAGACCTGAAAACAGCTGTCCACCAACAGTCCCCATCCAACCTAACTGAGCTTGGAAGGATTTGCAAACAAGAATTATAGAAATTCCCCCAATCCAGGTGTGCTTGTCGTGTCTTACCCAAATAGACTCAAGGTTGTAAATCTTGCCAAAGGTACTTCAAGAAAGTATTGTGTAAAGGGTCTGAATACTTATGCCAATGAGAGATTTCAGTTTTTCCTTTTTAAAACATTTGCAAACATTTCTAAAATTCTGTGTTAACTTTGTCATTGTTGGATAGTGAGTGTACATTAATGAGAGGAATACATTTAAACAACTGTAGTATCAGACTTCATAACAAATTTTTCAAAAGTGAAGGGGGTCTGAATGCTTTATGAATGTAATAAATACAGGGGCGGACTGACCATTTGGAAAAAAAAAAAAAAAAAAAGGTACCAGGGGCATCTCATGGGGTCAGTAGGGGGCCCCATGAGATGCCCCTGGTACCTTTTTTTTTTATAGGCTTTTTTGAGCTTGGACAAGGACACGGGCCCTATGATCCCCTATTTCCCGGGGGCCCCATGAGTTGTCAGTCCGCCCATGCCTGGTACCTTTTTCATAGGCTTTTTTGAGTTAGGGCAAGGACACAGGGGCCCCATGATCCCCTATTGCCTGGGGGCCCAATGAGTTGTCAGTCCTCCCCTGCCTGGTACCTTTTTCATATGCTTTTTTGAGTTTGGGCAAGGACACATGGGCCCCATGATCCCCTATTGCCCGGGGGCCCCATGAGTTGTCAGTCCTCCCCTGAATAAATATATACTTTTTGCAAGTCATGGTTCTAAACATTAACATTTAAATATAAACGTTTAAATAGATTACCCTTCTAGATTATTAGTATGCTGGAATTACATTCCATATAGTTTTTAATACCCAGAAGCTCTTAAAGATTTTAGTAACTTCAGGAAATATAACACAGGTTTAAAGAAAAACAAATATCTCTCCATCTCTATATCCACAGTACAGTTTGGGAGTGCAATTATAATAACTCAGCCTCTGAGGGTAGCTGCTGATCATTTACTATCTAAAAGCAGTTGTAAGAAATGATATGCATAATGTTCACAGATAAACCTCTTAATTGTCTCTAAATGGATTCCTCGTAACTGTTGTAATTGTGTTGGCTCAGTTAACTGAATAGGGGTCTATCAGAGCATCTGGCTGCAGTTTCCTCACAGGAGTTCCTACTGAGTATATAGTCTTAAGATCAAAGCCCACTACATATGCAAAATAGAGATTATCAATGGAGATATTTTATTCATAACATTGAAGTTCATGCTTGGGTATTATGAATATTGTTATTTTTCAAATAGCATCAAAGGGAACTAAAATATGTGAATGTAGCTGTATTTTATCAAAACCATATTGTTACAGACAAATATAAAAAATAAAATACCGTCCAACTCTTCATTACACACATCCACTCGACTGCTGTTCCCCACAGAAAGACCACTCCATCCTGCTGCCACTGGTAAACTAGCATCTTTCAACCCACTAAAGGATAATGCATCCACCCCTGGGGGCGCATCTCTACATCAACATGGGCTGGAAGTACTGCTGTAGTGAATGGCATGTATTCATTACTATGTTCAGTACAGGAGAAAGGACCATTCAGTGCTGAAGGAAAGAAGAGGAGCACACCGCATGGCATGCACCAAAGAGAGGATACTGGGAAAAAAATATGTATACTGAAAAATGGAGGAGGAGGCAAAAGATCTTGGAAAGAGTGATTAATGAGCTTTTTGCCCAACTTTGATCTAGGCTTTAATAGATAAAAGCTTTAAAGCTCTACTCCTGTCAAAAAATATTATTTTAGTTTTGGATAGAAATGGCAAGGGTTTTCTTGCAGGGGCCTGGAAGACCTCGACCTTCCAAAAAGTGAGTCACATGAGCAACGATCCATAGCGAGATTGAGGCCACCCTAACAGAGTTTCCAAGCATTTCAAGGTCTTGCAGCCTTGAATGGAAAATGTCTTCTCACCTGGTTTTGACTCCTCCCTTCTTGAGCCCTGACTTCTTATTTTTTAGTCGATAAAGTGAGCACAGCTTTGGCCTCTCAGACTCAGATGACCTCCTGCCATCACCTATTTCTCCTTTTTCTTTTTCCTCTCCCTCCATTCCTTTTCTTTTCTCTCCCGTTCTGAGGAGGTTTTGCCCTATGACTTTTAAGTAAAATTTGTACATAGACTGAAAGTGATCTGTTATGATCCACCAGGTGGTGCCTCTGGCTGCCCACTTGACAGACCTACCCAAAGCGTGGAGTCTAAGTCCCGGTCTGTGCTTTCACCAGGGCCCCTGATGGTGGGGATGGACTTGTAACAGACCAGGACCAGGTCACGACCTCTGAGCAGGCCCACCAGTGGCAGAGGGAACCTCCGGGGATGTATAGGTACCGGGAGAGCCAGATGTGAGGAGGCCGGCAGGACCTAGCAGGATGGATCACGAGCAGTGGTCCTGTGGGGTAGGCGAGGTACAGAATCAGCAGGCGGAGAGTCGTCAGGTCACACGCAGGGTCAGCAGGATAAGTCAGTCCGCAGATAGGTCAAACAAGCCGGGAGTCAGGAGGGGAGAAGGCAGAGTAGTCAGGACAATCCGGGTCAAACACAGGAGAAGGCAGCGTAGTCAGGGCAATCAGGGTCAATAACTCAGGTACAGGAACTCAGAAACACAGATAGACCTTGCGGTGATTAGTGACAGTGCAGGGCATCTTTAAATATTGCGCCCTGCATTGTCATTGGCCGTCCAGGACGCGCCCCCGGGCTGTCATTGGCCGCCCGCGGCTCCTACTGCGCATGCGCGGTGTCCTGTCATCTGCGGCTCGCCGGGACCTGGTGCTTGTCCCCCGGCGTGAGTTGTCGCCAGTGCGCGTGCGCCGGCCGACAGGACGCCGCGATCCCTGACATGATCATTTGACATGGTTATCTATGCTGATGTGTACTGGTTGATTTATATTTTTGTGGACTTAGTGCTCCAGTTGTTTGTTCTTGAGATTTTATATTATTTGGTATATCTGTATGCTCTTTTATTGTGTAATGCATTTTTTAATCCATGGTGCCTTGAGTGGGTGCGAGTCCTATCCTTATTTTAAACCTTAATTTGCTGTAGTTCTGTATATAACCTGTTCTTTGCTTAGTAAAAATATTAAACAAGAGATGGCAAAGGTTAACATCCCTTTTAACTCTTTTTTTCTGCCTATGTCTCCATTTGGGACCTAAAGGTTGATAAAAATTTCCAATGGGCTAACATATAAAATCAAAAACATATTTGTTAGTTGTAAAGGGTTAGAAGTCTAACTATTTTTATTGCTGTCCATGTTTTCTTGTGTTAGTGACACCCACACCCTCCATTTCTTGCATGGGCATTTAGTGGCAGGAGTAATATCATTTTCTCAGGCAGAAATGAAAAAACAATGAACAGTTTAGACTTCAAATGTTCTCAGGTATGCTTGGGAGACCCAGACATGTATGTATGTGACAAAAACAGCCAAAATGATTTGGGAATAATCATATAATGCTTGTGTGTGTTGTGACGGGAGTCACTTTGGATGGGGGGCCCATGGAACACAGCTCACTTTGGAGAGGTGGGGAAACCCCTGTCTCAGCTCCCCATATCTCTATTATGTGTAAGTCACCCTGTGCCTGTTAGGGGTACAGGGTGATCTGTCCTAATATTGGGTTGGGGGGTTGTTGTTTTAATGCCATGTGGTTGCATCCCATTGCTCTATTGTATGTCTTGCTTGGGTTCAAACTATTATGGGATATATGTGTTAATGTGTATTAGCTTAGTGGGGGGTGTCTCCAGCAGCCCTCCCTCTTGATAGGACTGTCTGCTAATGTTAAGTTTGAATACCTGTGTGTCTCTTGTTGCGAAGTATAGATTGCCCCGCCCTGTGTCATTATGCAGGGGGAGGGGATTTCCCCCTGAGTGTATAAAAAGCCAGTTCGAGTTTCAAATAAATGAGTTCTATGTTCAGACACATTGGTGTCGTCTAGTCTTGTTTAATCGGCTGTGGTCGGTGTTTGGACGGAGAAGCGATTATTATAACGGACGTACCCAAGCGCAGACTGGGTTGGTTCCGTTACATGTGTGAATTACCTCTCAAGTGTTTTGCCCTATGGCCCTACCTACTTGACAGTTATGGCACCACTCAAAGCCTCTTGCATACTACCCCTGCTTTTCTTCTGCTCCAGGTGATGGTTCCTCAAGGGGCACAACCTACTCCATCCCAGGGGTGATCTGACAACTCATGGGGCCCCCAGGCAATAGGGGATCATGGGGCCCCTGTGTCCTTGCCCAAACTCAAAAAAGCCTAAGAAAAAGGTACCAGGGGCATCTCATGGGGCCCCCTACTGACCCCGGGCCCTCGGGCAGTGCCTGAGTTTCCAAATGGTCAGTCTGCCACTGCTCCATCCATCCACTTTGTATCAACCAGGTCTCTAAGTAAAAGTAAAAACTTTAGCTGCAGTCACCCCTGTGGCCATGCCCCTCTGATGCATTTATCCCTGAATGGGCTTAGTCGCATACATCTAATCAGGGTAAAACTCATCAGTGGGGTGTGGACAATGGGATGGGGACTGAAGCTTTTACTTTCACTTTGAGACTTGGAGAGAGATTTACTAAACTTGGTGCCCTCATAATCTGGTTCAGCTGTACATAGTAACCAATCAGCTTGTTCAATTAAGCTTTGACAAAACCTGGAAGCTGATTGGTTTATGTGCACCAGATTAAATAAACCATTCATTGGTACATAAATCGAGATAGAAAATATGTTTTTGAATGATCTAAAAGGCTCTGGTATAGAATGTACTGTATGTGGAAGTAGTTTAGCTACATACTAACCAACCTCAGCAATGCAGAAGCTGTTGTCATTTGCTGTGCCAATTTTACACTGGCAGGCAGCTATGGCATGTCTGGCAGGTGCCAAAACAGGAATTTTTGGCTATCCCTCAATTCTAAATCCAGTACTAATTTCACAAGATGAACCAATCAGTTTCTGGGTTTTAGATCATACTTCAGAGTACTCTGACCTCCTATTTCTAACCTAACCTAGTAAAATAACAGCCTTTTGGTAAAAACAGATGTTGCATAACTATTACATTTCACTGTGAAATGCACAATACTTTTTGATACAACCCAAGAGCATTTCTTTACATTTTGTTTACACATTTTAAATTGAAATATAATTGAGTACAATAATATATATATTTTTTTTACTGAAAACATGAGAAGATTAATATATTCTTAATCAGCCCTGTTGCTGCTCAAATAATTTAGTGAACACTGTAGATAGCAAATATATCTTGAAAGTTCTCTTTATTCTATCACCGATTTACAATGTGTTCAACAATTCTCAGACAATCTATACTTCATATCATGGTGTCACTGCCATTTGCTAACATCATGCTGAGTTTGCAGGTACAGACAAGAGGTCTTTGACCAGAGATCTTGACCAGAGATCAGCGAGGTGACATTTTCTAATCTAAATGTATCAATATATGCATTTAGACATTTCTCCATGATTGTATGTTCAGTTAGGTTAGCACATATTTTTAATTATTTTTGCTTACTTTAAAGTGGTTGTAAGTCTCAGACATGAAATATGAACATATCCCTCTATAGTATGTACTTTCTCAATTGAAAGCACTGAGTGTCATTTCTGTGTACAGCTTTGTTCCTCTGCTATAAGCACAAGTCACTTCTAACACGTTTTCCTGACACCAACAGAGAAATGGTGACAGAGGAGGGACCTCCAGCATATTGACAACCTCAGCTCTTTCCTCCAATCAGCTCTTAGAGCTCTCCTCACTGAGCTCTGCAGAGTTTAACCTCAGCTCCCCGCCCCCTTTTTTCTAACCACTCAGATAAGCTTTATAAATTCTGGGAGTTGAATGGATGCAGAGAAGAATTCTGATAAACAGGTACAACTTATGCTGGAGGATTTGTTTCATCTCTGTGTATCACCTGAGGCCAATCACTTAACTGGGTATATGTAAGGGTTTACAACCTTTTTAAAGCAATTTTGATGTGATGTTGACATTTTAACCCCCCTGGCGGTATTCCCGAGTGTAGCTCGGGGTTAAGTTTCAGTACCACAAGCGGTAACCCTGAGCTACACTCGGGCTTACCATGCGGCGCTGCTCCACGATCCCTAGATCACTTACCTTGTCTTGCGCTCCCGCGATGTTCCTCCTGCAGTGTCCCCGGCAATGTTCTCCGGCTGATGCCGGCATCTGTCTTCTGGGTTCCGTCTCCTGCGAGCGTCGGGACATACAGGGGACGGAACGGCGGGAAATTCTAAAATGACAAAAAGTGACACACTAAATTTGCTAAAATTACATAGTCTAAATTTGCTAAAATTACATAGTGAAACATTACTGTATCAAACCATTTCACATATATTTTGTCCCGAGTGCTTTGTCCTGCACCCTGCCTGCATTTTTACTGTTCTTTCTGCCTGGAAACTGAGAAACGTCCATGGTGTCCAAAAAGCATCCCTTTAGGTCAAAAGCGGTTTTAGACCGGCTAGAGAACAGCGATAGTGAATCTGAACCACTTGCAGAATTGAGTGATAATGATTCGTGGGGAAATTCGTCATCAGACACTGAAAATGATTTTGCAACTTTGCTTAGTGATGTGCGAACTTGGCGCTCTATTTCAAATTTCAGTGTTTTTGGTTTGATTATATTATTGAATTAAATTTATTATTATTATATTATTTTTTTTTATGATTATTAAATTATAATTTATGATTTTGTGTTTCAAGTTTTATCCTACCCGGGATGTTTACTAGACTCTTGTTCGGACAGATTTCAGTGAGTTATTCCTAAAAATTATAGGCCTACAATAAAAAAACGACATATTTCCATGCAAAAAAATGTACCGCTTTCAGCACAGAAATATGGACATAATCAGACCGCTAGGGAGGTTAAAAATCATTGCCCATATTTTTGTTGTATCTTTTATTTGCAGATTAGCCACAAGAGGAAAAGGAGTTTAGCTATTATAGTAGCACTGAGATGAAGCCACACGGGGGGGGGGGGGGGGGATTTACCAAAACTGGTTCCCTCAGAATCTGGTGCAGCTGTGCATGGTAGCTGATCAGGTTCTAACCTCAGCTTGTTCAATTAAGTTTTAACAAAACCTGGAAGCTGATTGGTTTCCTTGCAGAAGTGCACACAATTCTGAGTGGACCACTTTTAGTAAATCCCTCGGAATGCGTTATTTTCTATAGGTTGACCAACTCCTAAGGGTTGGTTTACTAAAGGAAAGTGGGAATTTCCGATGTCACTTCTGGTCAGGCTTGGAAAGCACACTGAGGAGTCGTCGGCTTCCTAACGGTCGGGTGAGAGATGTGTTTTTCCTTTTTGGACATCATTTTACAGTAATAACTTTTAAAATAAACAGATTTCACACTGAGATGATCACTCTTCTTTTTTTGGATTACCTGTCATTTGAACCATTGTTCGGCCAGTTGTTGAGGAGTAATATCTATACATGGTGTTGAATAAGAGGTTTGATCAGATCCTTTGTTGCCCACAAAGCACAGTCTGATTTATTTTTGATTTAACCACTTCAAGTCCTGACACTTTTACCCCTTTCCTGCCCAGGACAATTTTCAGCTTTCAGTGCTATCACACTTTGAATGACAATTGCGCGGTCATGCAACACCATATGAAATTTTTAGCATTTTTGTGAGACAGATAAAACTTTATTTTAGTGGTATTTATTCACCACTGGGATTTTTATATTTTTGC